>NW_021633808.1:0-35218 GCF_004799145.2 Neltuma alba
TTCATAAATTGGTCATTGCACGCATCCTTTGCTTCAACATATTCACCCTCTTCCATTTCTTTCTAATATTTTTCCAATTTTCCGAACCCTCCTCACATTGATATCAGTGTGATATTCTCCTAAGCTGCCCAAGACTTAGCTCCACTGCTTCAGTTAAAACATTTATAAACAAAGAGAAGAAAACGTAAAGATGTATCCTTAGACCTCAAAGCTGAGAAGAAATTTATATGCATTTGAACAGTGATAGAGATTTTAGAATGTACCCTATGTGTCTTAGCATCTAGAGGACCATTGCCAGCTTTTGATTTTGAATTTGATTTAATAGCGTTGTTGCCATCATCTTCACCATTCTTGTGGCTGGCATCACTTTGTCTCCCGTCATCACTAACATCCATTTCCTCAGACAAAACCTTTGCAGAAGCTTTACTCTTGTAAATAGATGAAATTGGCAAACTGTCATCATCTGAATCTACTCTTTGGTGCTTCTTCTGTAGTCGGCGGCGACTACCTTTACTTTTGTTAACATGTGAAACTTCCTCTATAACCATCACACAAAAAAATGATAACCAAAGATCCAGAATTTCACAATCATCAATCGAGAGAATACAAGGGAAATAAAGAGATTAAAGGATATCATTCATAAATATCAGAAAATGTTGGGGGGGGGGGGAGAAGAAAATTAAAACAAAATGGTCTGATGCTTGGGTTTAAAAAAGACATTGCAATAAGCTAGATGCTTACAAACTGTTTTAGATGCTATAATTAATGTTCCTATTTACCAACAAAAACAAGATTATATAGACAGATACTCCATGGTTATCATTTCGGAGAAATCATTCATAAATACCTGCACATTACAAGTAAAACCCAACAAAAGTTTTTGAACGTCAATGGAAATAAGTAGAAACTAAGATAAACTAGAAGAGTCACCTGGCAATGCATGAATATATCTATATTATTTTAAGAAGCACACACTCTAAGAAAACACACAGATTCCATTTGAATTAATAAAGGCTAAAGGATAACAAGGTCAAATTTGGTACCATGATGGAAAGAGAAAGAGTGAAAAAATTGTAATTTGGCCCTAAAAAGAAAAGAAAAGTTTGTGTAATGTCTATTACACTCTTGCATTATTACATAATAATTTTATCTTTTGTGAACTCTCTTTAAAAGTAAGAACATGAAAGTCATTTCTCATATATAAAATCACATTACCATTCCATTTCATCCTAGATAACAAATAAACCCTTAAGGAATGGTGACTCTTGGTTTGTTTGAATATAATATTTTGATATATTGATAGGCACAAGCTCCATAGTTATGACAATTCATCAAGGGATTTAACTTTCAATAATAAAACATGCCTTCACTTGAAATACGTGATTCTGGGTAGACCTCTGGATTCGCATCATCATCAATAAAACTATCCTCATACTCATCTTCTCCGCTGCAATCAGATCTATCTGTCTCGGTGTTTGCAATATCTTCTCCATAGGATTCTCTTTTCAATGCAGATGCAGAAGTTAAGAAATGAAAGAAATCACAACCAAAAGGTCGGTGGTATCAGAAAAATGAAAAGAAATGACATTACTGCTCTATCTACTTCTTGCATGCCATCAAGTATATATGAAATCATGAAGAAAATAACAGAGGAAAATCAGTTGATCTCAGAAAACTTAAGCGCCTCATTATCAAATATTCTACTCTAGTTTCTTATTTAGTTTTGTTCAAAAAAACTCTTAGCAACAAAATTAAGGCAAGGATACGACTCCTCAATCGTATTGGTTCTTCGGCCACTACCAAGATAGTAACCACACAAGTGAATACTCCGAGGACCAATCACTGAAAAGATGACATCATCAACCTCCTCAAATTCCAAATTAAGTTGCAATGACTCATTCGTTCCAGAAGACAGAGAACATAGATAAACAGGGCTATTGTTGCCCACATTACACTGAAGTCTGCTTTTGGCTGGAACAGAGCCAACCCCCAAAGTGGCCTAAAAAAAATTGAAAGCTGATTAACAATCCAAAAAGGAGAACCTATACCAAAAAATGTCTTCAAGTAGCATATCAATAATGAGGAGCAGGAGAAGAAAAGCAGCAGCATGCATGCAAAAGTCAAAATCTCAAGCTACAGTTTACCACAAACTCTCCAAGATTTATATATAGATAATCACGAGTTCGGCTGAAGAAAATTACCATTGAAATATGGAGTCGTCCTTTCAAGTCATCAAATTTATGAGTGAAAGATTTTCCGGGTCTGACTTCCACTCCTAAGGCATAAACAGACATACGAGTCAAGGAGAGTTTATGTCTCTAATCATTTGTCGAGCAACATAAAATCGAAGCTTACCCCAGAAAGCCATGGTTTTCGAATCGAAAGCGAATATCTTAAAATCTCATAAACCCTAAACAGCTGCTTCCGGGAAAAGCTGAACCCTAAAACCTCATAAACCCCAAAAAGCAGACCAGAAGTCTATTGTCACTTCATTCCCATTTCGCGCCTTTATCTCGTTGGAAAGCGGAAGACTACGCTCTTTTATTTTTAAACTAGACGCCTTACCCCACGAGGCACAGGTGAACTAATAGTAGTTCAATCGTTAAAATTTGAATTTAAAAACACACATTAACCATATTTTTTTTAAATATGCCAAACATGCAAAATTGTTAAAATACTTATCAGAAATTATAATTATAAATCTCTGCGTCAATTCAAAATTGGTATATTGATATGTATTGTCTTCATTACGAATAGTATAAAAAACTATACTAGCTATGTTCAAGGTTTAGGATTGATGGATTTTGAAATATAAATGACGATGTGATAATACATATGTAATAAATTTAATACTCCTCCTGTTTTTAATATAAGATCCTTTTAACTAATTTGATTAGATTAAGGAAGTTAGGTAAGTTAGTTAATTATAAGAAAAGTGACGTATTTTTTCTAAAATACCATAATCATCTTTCTTAATACCCTATCTCCTTCTTCTATTTGATTATGGTTGAGAGAGTATCCATAGGGGTAATTTAGAGAAAATTGATAAATATGATAAATGGGTCTTATATTTAGGACTAGAACCAATTCAAGAATTGGGTCTTATATTAAGGATTGGAGGAGTATAATAATCATATGTGATGTTGACATATAATATCGTCAACTACTAAGATAATTATCTCTTGAAAAAACTATATTGTCACTATTATTTAATGAACACATGAATTACAAAAACACATCTTTCTTTCAATTCATAACATGTGTCACTTTAATTAGAACCAAGAAAAGGTAGTTATTATTTTCAAAATGATTTATATTTTGAATCATACCAAGAATGACTTATACCATATATTGGTGAGAGTATATGCTTGATACTATAGTCTATGTTCTAGATTTTAAATTTTTTTCTCTACGAGTAAAGAAACTATAGAGTCCTTGAACTATAGAAACTTTTGTCAATGTCCCCCTAAAAAACATCACTTATTACTAGTTGATTTATTTAAAGTATCACCTATTAGTATATTTTAACCTTAAGATATAGCTTTTTTACATAATAATCGTAAAAGTAAATTATATAGAACGTATAAATATAAAAATATATATTATTATTAACACGATCACAATATCAAATTCCACACCCTACCATAATTGAAACCAAATTCTATATCCCTTTCCGTCAAGGCTGGTTTGTACTTAACCTTTGAAGCCTCCTAAAGCTCTGCCCAAAAAAATTCATTAACGTATCTCTTCAGGTCACAATTAAATTGGTTAATAACAAATCTGTCTCAAAAAATTTCTCAATGATTAATCTTTTCCTTACCTAATATTCCTACCAATCAAATGGCCAAAAAATGTTTCTAGTTATCTCCTAAAGTTGAAAATATGGGCAAGTATTGCACGCCTAGAAAAATTGCAATTTGTGCTTGTTGAAATTATTCAGTAATCAAAGAAATAAGAAAAGACAAAAAATAGAGCAATCATTTGTTGATATTAGTTTTAAATGCTTGTGTGATTGAGCACTAAAAATCAATCTCTTCTACTAAGACTAGCAAATGATATAATTGAGTCATGACCTTGGACAAAGAAATAGGTTTCATTAATACCTACTTACAAATTAAACTCTTGAACCATCAACCAACAAAAGGCTATTCAAGTACAAATTGAGAAAACATACTCATAAGAAGAATGAATCACTCGATGGTGCTCTTTTGTATCTAATTATAAGGCAAAAATAAAAGATTTTCTTTATCATATTTATAAGTCATATCATTAAATTTTTAATATGAATGTACTATATATTTTGTTTTGCATTTCTTTTAGTGTAGATTTTTTTTTAAATGTACATATAATAGGGGTAAAATTAAAATTTGTTGTCTTTTAAAATAAAGTTAATGCAATTCAAAGTTTGTCTTGTGTGAAACATGTTGAATTATTGTCCCGTTGAAATTTAAATTTCGATAATCTAGATACCAAATACAGGGTAACACCAATAGTTAATTTCTCTTTCTTTCTTTTTTGCTAGGAACAACAATAGTTAATTTTATCATACTAATCAATCAATTAATGAATAAATGAATTAAGTCACAAGTATTCCTTCTATTTCTTATTATAGAGCATTTTCTAAAAGTAATTTTTAGTATAAAATAACTGTCATTTTTTAGTATTTAAGAATTAATTGCAGTGCCCTTTTATTAGGACAACAGGAAGTATTAAGTTTCACCATACACGTAGTCAAGTTAATATCCTAATTAGCAAAATACCACATAGGCCCCACAAGAATACAAACACACTGAAATTTAAACAATAAATAGAAGAATTTAAAAGGTTATGGCTCACCGAGCAAGGCAGCACACATTTAAATTGGGAAATGTAACCAACACACAAAGCACCCGCTTTCAAAAGACAATATTTTAAGAAGCACAATTAGAGATGGTTAGGATTTCAATGTAAAATAAATGCAAGGAACGTAGTTATTGATGACGTCGGAAGATAGAGTGGGAAGAGTTAAGGAGTACATACTCCATCCTATTCTTATTATAAACACTAAATAACTAATTTGCATATAATGAAAAATTAATTAAAATAAGTTAAAAATAATAAACATGTAAGAAATATATATTTTTAAATATTTTTTTATAATAAATGAGAAACATGATGAAAAAAAATATACAGGGATATGTAATAAGAGAGAGCGTGGCATAAGAGAGAGAATAAATAACTAAGACAAAACTGGATAAAGCATATTAAATGTTGAGACAAACTTCAACTAAAACTTATAAAACAAGCAAATATTGTATCCCTTTCCAAATTTAAAACTTAGAAATAAAATCAAAGGATTACTTGGAAAACCAACAACACACTGAACCCCTATGTGATCAACACAAAAGTGAAAACAAATTATTCTCACCAATATCAATGCATAAGATCTATCAATAAAGCACAATTAAGTTAGTAAATTATGAAAAGGTAGATTCTGTGGCACATTTACATGGATAATTTGGGGGATTAAGTGGACCAATCACATTAATTGTAGTTGTAAAGTACTCCTCTAATTCTATTTATATCAATGTTGACTTTGTTTATATGAGGTATAATATATTAAATAGAGATAAAGTTGAAAAGTTATTGAATTTTAAATGAGATTTAATGAAATTTAAGGTTTTCTTTGGTGTGTGTGAAATATGTTGGAAGTGACTTATAAATAAGACTAAAAGAGTAAGATATGGCAAAAATGGATTCTACCGATGCGCCTTTTTTGAAACCAAAAATATTTTTATAAGAAATTGAAATAAAGGGAGAATGACCAGGAAAAAAAAAGCTGAAAATTGCAAATCCCAAATCAGGTTTGGTAACATAACTTTATTTGATATTGACAAATCTAATTTGCAAATGAAAACAAATTTTTGTTAACATTCTTTGTTTGGCATTTACAAAATTCAGCTTCTTTTTTTGTCATTGTCTCTGAAATAAAATCTCCCTAATATTTCTCAACAATTTATCTAAAAACTTCTATTATCATTTTCACAACTATAAGTTACAAAATATGGCATCTTCATATATCCTTTATATATTTCTTAAAATATTGTTCAAGCCCACTCGGTAATAACCCATATAATTCAAAAATTGAGATTATAAGCTATTTAATTGGGTCCTCACTTTAATATATAAAATATGTAATACACCTATAGAGTTAATAAATTGAGGATACCTCGGTTGTTATTAAAAACAATTTGTTTTCCATGAAGCATTCATTATTTTTTTTCCCACTTATTCTCCTCGCACAACATAATTGTAAAACATAATGGGAAAATGACAAATAAAGACCCCTAAATTACCAAAATTATAAGGAGGTCACCTAATAAGCCAAATTACTAAGAAGGACCCGGTCTCAAATTGTAATTATGAAATCAGGCTAAAAAGACAGAAATGCCCTTTTTTTCTTTCTTCCATCACCCCATCTCTTTCTCTTTCCTTCTTCTTTTTCCCTTCGTCTTCGTCCTTCTCTCCCTCTTAATATTTAGTATTTATAGTTGTAAATAGTATCAATGTAGATCCATTTAATGTTCTAAAATTCATGACAAACCTCCTTACTAACTTATAATTTCACTTATCACAATTGTTATTTGGCTTTCCATTCTTGTCAATTGATTTTCATAACTTGTTATTCGCCTTACTCAACTTGTCATAAATTACATATCAGAAGTTGTCATCTGCTAAAGAAATATGAAAATTCTGTCATTTAAAAAGAGAAAATTAAATTTTTATGAATTGCTTATCAAAAGTTGTCATTCACCTTACTAAAATTGTCATTCGTCTTACTCAACTTGTCATTCGCCAAGGATGTTTAGTAAGGTGTATGACAACTTCTGATAAACAACTCATAGGAATTTAAGATTCTACGTTAAAATGACAATTTGCATAATTCCTTGGCAAATGACAAGTTTAGTAAGGTAAATGACAACCTCTTATAAGCATTTCATATGAATTTAATTTTCTCTTTTCAAGTGATAATTTCTAGATTTATTTAGCAGATAACAAGTTCTGATAAGCTATTTATGACAAGTTTAGTTAGGCAAATAACAATTTTAGTAAGGCAAATGATAACTTTTGATAAGCATTTCATACGAATTTAATTTTTTTTTGTTCAAATGACAGAATTTTCAGATTTCTTTAGTAGATGACAAATTCAGTAAGGCAAATGATAGAATGTTTGTGTTTCTGTCGCTGCATTTCTGCCACCACGTTTCTAATTAAGTGGACAACATTAAATAGCTCTACATTGTTATGATATAAAACTAATTAACAAAAAATGTTAACATTGCTCTACACAATATAAAAAGACCATAATTATCATATTGTCATGTGTTTCTATTACCGCATTGTTATCATAATAGTTAAAAGTTTGCATTAACAATACTGGCAAGCGAAATTACAACAATGGTGATTGTTACATTCCCTCCAATATATATAACTTCCCCTTCATCACTTGCTTCAAAATGTCCATCAACGTAGACGTAATGTAACAAATTCCATGTTTCTGTTTCTGCATTTCTATCATCACAAGATGATTGTTTTTTACTTTAGAAAATCACAATTTAAGTATAATATATGACAAGTTAAGTATATCAAATTATAACTTCATTTATTTCTAGATTTCTTCAGCGAATGACAAGTTGAGTAAGACGAATGACAAGTTTAGTAAGACGAATGATAACTTCTAATAAGCAATTCATAAAAATTTAATTTTCTCTTTTCAAATGACAGAATTTTCAAATTTCTTTAACAGATGACGAGTTTTGATATGTAATTTATCACAAGTTGAGTAAGGCGAATGACAAGTTATGAAAATCAATTGACAAGAGTGGAAAGCCAAATAACAACTATGGTAAGTGAAATTATAAGTCTGTGAGGAGGTCTGTCATGAATTTCAGAACATTAAATAGATCTACATTGATATCATTAACAACTATAAATACTAAATGTTAACATTACTTTACCCATAAATAAAATACCAACATTTTCAGATTGTCATGCCATGTTGCTATGATCAAACTAACCAATCTGTAGTTACAACACTACTAAGTAAAATTACAACAATAATAAGTCAAATAACAAAAAACCAGAGATGTTTTGACAGCAACCAACAACTCTAAATCAAATGAGGAGATTATCAATTCCTAGATACAAGTAAACAAAAAGAAGATAGTATTCAACCAGCCCATCTTCAAAATCTTTAAAATATTCAAACTAGTGAATCCTGTAGCTTCTATCAACAGCTTAGAGAACTCAACCTTCTTCTTCTTTGCTAACAGAGAAAACGACCCATAAGGTTGACTGTCGTTGTTCAACAAAAAGGTCGCAATCACTCCCTATTTTAGAATTGTTGAAAACTGTCCCCAATCTTCCATTCCTCTATCACCGAGCACCTTCCTGTCTTCACCCGCTGATATCCTACGCAAGGAGTTGCGAAAGCCCTCTTCACCCCTCACAAGACAATTTGCCATGAAGGAGAACCAACAAAGACGCCACTTCGACCCAAGGAAGAAAGAGAAAGAAGAAGAGAGGGAGAGGAAGTCCGAAGAAGAGAGGGAAAGAAGAGGTCTCCCGCCAGTATCTGCCTTCATTATTGAATCTGAGTAACTGAAGGGTATTTTAGTCTTTTAGATGTGATTTGCTCATTGCAATTTGAGACCAGGTCCCTCTTGGTAATTTGACTTATTCAAGTGACTTCCTTGTAATTTTGGTAATTCAGGGGTCTTTATTTGTCATTTTTCCAAACATAATTGTCGGGGGAAAAAAAGTAAAACATAATTTGTTTTCCTTCAATGCATTCATTATCTCTTCCACTAATAAATCAATTAGTTGTTATTATAAAACAATTTATTTCTCCCAAAGTATTTATTTTGCTTTCCTTCGAAGCTTTTAGTATTTTCCCCACTTATTCCTTAATTAAATACTCAAGAATTATCATGAGAGACATCAACTTTTTAAATTTCCACCATTATCTTTGAATAAAATAGAATCCAACTCAGGGGACACAAAAAATAAAGAATTGAAGCATAACCTTCTTATGAAAATCACACTATATTAATTCATAACAAAACACATCAAAATAGATGTTCCACTATTTTACTTCCTCTGTCCCTTTTTACAAGCAACTTTGAACTCCATTACGTAG
Source organism: Neltuma alba (assembly GCF_004799145.2). Taxonomy (NCBI): domain Eukaryota; kingdom Viridiplantae; phylum Streptophyta; class Magnoliopsida; order Fabales; family Fabaceae; genus Neltuma; species Neltuma alba. The sequence goes on from NW_021633808.1 coordinate 9,179, forward strand.
GTTAAAAAATTAGTTAAAAATAATAAATATGTAAAAATTGAAAGTTTTTCCCCCCCCCAAAATACCCTCATTCATGAGGGAAGAGAGTATAAGAAAGAGAATTAAAAAATTATTATAATAAAGAGAATTATAAAAGAGAAAAGATGTGTGATGGAGAGAGATAATGGTTTGAAAAATAAAATAATAAATATATTCATTAATAAAATGATTAATTAATAAGAGTAAAATAGGAAATTTGCTATAAAAATTTAAGACAACTTGCAAATGTTGCTTATGTTTAGTGACAAGAGGGGAATGATAATTGTTATTTATAAAAAAGGATAAAGGGAATAATTATATATTGTGCACTCAACAAAGAAATTTTATTTTAAAAAAATCAGAATAGATATTCTCCGATTTCATTATATATTGATTATTCAAAAAAAATTTACGCATTTCACTTGAGCAACACTATGCGATTGATAGCATGATTATGTGATCTAATGATCTAATGATTTAAACAATAAATATAACAGAAAAGAATATTAAAATAGATATTTTTCTGATGTCATTATATATTAGTTCATGACAAATATCAGAAAATGTAAATTTTTTTATGTTGAGATATAGAAAAAAAATTAGGAAAATATTAAGAAACGATTCATGACCAAATAATAGGATTGGTTCATGACCTTGAAGAAAGAAACAAGTTATTTCAATACCCACTCATAAATCTCGTGAGCGTCTCTCGAATGTCCCTCAATCAGCAAAAAGCTATTCAAGTGCAAATTGGAAAAACAAATTCATAGGAAGAATAAAACCACTCTAAGCTATATCAATTGCATGTGTTAAAAAGATTGTTTTTTTAATTGAAATTTAAATTTCAATAATCTAAATTTTAAAAACAGGATAACAACAATAGTATCAATCAATTAGTGAATTAAATAATAAAAAAAAGTCATGAATTACTCTCTAGTCCTCTTGTTATATGACATTTTTAGAAATAATTTTTTATCCAAATAATTATCATTTTTTTATATATGTGAGAATTTTTGTTTATTTTTAGTCTAAAATAGTTTGAATTGAAGTTTAAATTTTAATAATCCAAATTTCAAAAACAGGACAATATCAGTAGTAGTTAATTTCGCTATACCAATAAATAAATCAATCAATGAATTATCTAATCAAAAAGTCATGAACTACTCTCTCCCTCTCTCGTCCTTATTATATGATATCTTCTACAACTAATTTTTGGCTTCAAGTAATTGTTATTTTTTGGTATACATGTACAAATTAGTTGATTTTTTATCCAAAATAATCTGAATTGAAACTTAAATTTCAATAATGCAAATTTTAAAAACAGGATAAGAACAATATTAAATCACAAATTTTTGGATTTTGTTATCATCAAGATGAAAAGTCTTTTCTGCCATCAGAGATATTAGAAAAAAAGCCAAGCAAGGTGCACGTGCTTATGTTATTTTTCCTTTAGGGTCAGATATAATGACAATCTTAAATATTTACACATTTTTATGGACAAAATACGCGACCCATTTAATTTAATTGGACTGAGAATTTGTACTTCTTTGAAAATGGAAATTTTTATGCATGTTTTCCATTATCTTTTGATCTTTTAAATAGAATAATACATTTTATAGATAACCCAAAATTCAATGCCTCTCTAAATACCCTTTAATTTAATGACACTGAGAATCTGTACTTCTTTGAAAATGGGAATTTTTATGCATGTTTTCCATACATTTTATATATAACCCAAAATTAAATGCCTCTCTCTCTTAAACAGAAGTTAAACGTTGATCTTCTTTTGCTTGATTTTGAGGTTTTTACATAAACAGATGTCTAGAGCAAAACCGTGAGAAAAGCTCCATATAACAAAAGGATTGGTTGCATTTGGTAGTCAAAACTACTTAAACCTAAACCATATACAGTTGCATTTTTTCCGTTGGTGAAAAAAAAAAGTTGCCTTTTTTTTTTCCTGTTCACCAATTCTATGAGTACGGTATTTTGTTGTTTACAATAAAATTATCCGTGCTGAAGGAAATAACATATATATATATATACATATGCAAAGTGTAAATAAACATCTTACAATGCCACTTGGGCTTGTAATGCATGGTTAGAAAGTAAAATTGTAATAGTGATATAGTATACTCCACTTTTTGTTTAAAAACTAACAATATAATACATTATTTGAAATGAAATAATACATAATTCAATACCATGAATAATACATTATCTAAACCGGCCGGTCCGGGTTTCAATACCATGAATAGTATACTCCACTTTTTTGTTTAAAAAATAACAATATAATTCAATTTCTATGGCAAGTGTAATAATACATTATTTGAAATGAAAACGTGGGTGATGATTTTGATTTCAAAACATAAACAAAAATAAGCATTTGCATGTTTTAGTTGCACTTCAACTTCTAATTTATTGTTATGCACAATGAAACAAATTTCGGTCATTAGCAAAAATCAAATGGGAAGTTTTCTTTCTCCTAAAAGCATCCACCAGAATGACTGTAGAATATGATAGGAACACCGAAGGGCAATATAATTCGAAATCCTATTATTACTGGGATCGGCTTATAACATATTAAACTTTCGATTACATATAATATTAATATAATTAAAAATCCTATTATTATTGGCATCAGCTGAACATAACAAACTTTCCATTACATAACGGAGTTAAATCCAAGTTTAAAAATATATAATCATGAAGCACATGAAGAAGGTAAGAAGGTCCAGCTTCATTCGGCGGATGCATCTTGTGGCTGGCGTAGTATTCCAAATCCATAGTGGTTGATCATCATTGAACACAATCTAGCTGGTGTTCTCATGATTTTTCAGCATCTTAATCCCTACACACATTTAAAAAAAAGAAAAAGAAAAGGGAAAGAACATAATGTTTCCAAACAGTTCAAATACTCCTCCGGTCCTTAATATAGGACCTAATTTTTGAGTTGGTTTTGGTCCTAAATATAAGACCCATTTCTCATATTTATTAATTTTCTCTAAATTACCCCTATAGATACTCCCTCAACCATAATCAAGTAGAAGAAGACGAACGGATATTAAGAAAGATGATTATGGTGTTTTAGGAAAAATGTGTCATTTTTCTTATAATTAACTAACTTACCTAACTTCTTTAATCTAGTCAAATTAGTTAGATGGGTCTTATATTAAGGACCGGAGGAATACTTTATTATGCTGGAATATATTAGATGAAAAAATGATTAACAAAGGGAAAAAAACCTCTAAACACTAGTAAAGACACAAGATATCAAGGTTTTCTGTTGCTTACTGAAAGGGTCCGTGATTAATAAAATAACAACATGAAAACTCACTTTGCTTGTAACCTCATCCTACCGCCTAATCCTTTAAAGCGAAAATAAATAATATAATGAAGTATACTTACGTGTGTTCTTCCAAAGTCCAAGAGGTGGCCTTCTTTCTGATATGACATCTGATTGCCGAGTAAGAGAGATAATGATGGATATGGAAGGGATGGCAATATAGAGTCAGCAAGAGGGGAGATCTCCAGATTTTGCACCAGGAAATAATAACAGCAAGAAAGAGGTGCTCAAGATAAAACCAAACTTAGAAGAAAGCAAGCCAAACTGAACCAAAGTCAGAAGAAAGTAGGCCAAACCGAAGAGATTTATATCCATGGAATTTCCGATTCGCTCGCTTGTGATCGATTCATATTCCCTCTCCAAGTCCCCACGACCCAAACAGGAATTAAATGCAAACAACAAAACACGAAGCCTGATCCCTAAACTTCCCCAAAAAAACTGATAAAAGCAAAACTAAATATTCACAAGCCACAAAATACAACACGTGGTCTAATACCTACATATCTACGTGGACCAATCACAAAGCACTCACAACGTTTAATAGGGTAATAGATAGATAGATAGATAGATATGGAAAAGTAAAGGGGAAGACGGAAGACAAGTCCACCTAAACCCTGTGTGTGTATTATGGGCCTTGGGCCCTTTAATTCCACAAAAAAAAATGCATTTTTTTCCAAACTAAAAAAAGTAAATAAAAAAAAGATAAAAAAGAAGTTGAAAATTACTAAATACTAAATAAAAAATATCAACAAAAATTTTAAATAAAAAAGATTATTTCTCCTAAAATTCATAGCATGATTATTGTCGGTAAATTTGGCACCAAAAAAAAAATTATTCTTTAGTGATAAAAATTGTTAACGGTTTTTATAGTTCTAGACAACTAACTTGTAAACGTTGGCCAAAAAAATTTCACCAAAAAAAAACAACTAATTTGTATAAGAAAATAAGTTAAGTTAATTATTTATTAAAATTGTATGTTAATTTTACTAAGATACAATTTTTAATTACATGTGTGTGTAAGAATTTTACTAAAATATTAAAATTATAATATCACGTATGATATATCATATATAATAAGCTTTAGGAGAAGGAAAGCTAAGGCAAAAAAAAAAAAGAAGGAAAGTTGAACTTGAGGTCCAAGGCCTGATATTTCATTAGCGCTATTCACGGGATGGGACAGGATCAAGACAGGCCTGTCCCAATGAATAGGAATAGGATGGGACTTCCGTCCCATGTTCCATTCTGTCTCAAAGTTGTTCTAATCTTGTCAGGATCGAAACCTAGACGAGACAAGACGAGACGTCCCCTTTCTCTTTTAAAAAAAAAAATTATCTTTTAGGTATGAATTTTTCTATGTTATCATTTTTTTATTGTGCTTCTAAAGATAAAAACATTATAAAAAATATTATATAGAAAACTCAATTATATAATATCAAAAAAATGTAAAAACAATATTGTAAAAAAATACCTTAAAGGAAAGCTATATAATGATTTTACGAATTTATTTTATTAAAATAAAAGACTTTGTTAAGATAACACTACAATCTAAGAGTGAAAAATCACTATAAAAATAATTATTATTAATAAGTAAATTGAATAATCTAATAATAATAATTAATAAATAATTTTTTAAAAAAAATCTTAGGACAGGATGACCCATCCCATGTCCTGTCATATCTCAACATTTTTTTTTGTTCTATCCCCGTCTAGTTCTGAATTGACCAAAACCGAGATGAGATGGTTAGGATAAGACAAATTGAACACTTCTATATTTCATACAGGGAAACTTGACTGTTTTTATTGGAATCAATATTTCTTAACTTATTTTTTCATTTTCACACCTCAAATTATTTTTTAATTTTTAAGTTGGGCTTTCTCTTTCGGACTTTATATCCTTTCCTACACTTTTTTTATTTTATCATAATTTTATCTATATTTATTTGTCAATACAGTACCGCGACAATATTTTTCCGCTCCAATTTTTAAGAAAACAATTTTCACTTTATTAACATTTTCTCCCCTCTTATTTATAAGATTCTACTATTTGACCTTCAACAAAATATTCATTCCAAAATTAAAAAAATGATTTATGATTCATTTCGAAAAGTGACGTTAACCCTTTTACTTTAGTTCAAACAATAGTTTTTTCCATTCTTCCTTATTTTAATAGAATTATACCAAGCGAAAAGTAGATATAAAAAGGAAAAAAATTATAACATTTAATTAATTTTAACTGTTTTTTAAATTCATGAAAGTAATTAACAGGACTTTATAAAAAAATCAGGAAAAGTGTTGTAGAACTAATGATTCTTGTTCATTTAAATCTACAACATGTGCATTTAGTTTTGCCTGAAAAATCATTATGATACTAGTAATTGAGTATATTTATTTCTTGAGATTACACACTAATTTCTCCTAAATTTAACTCGGGGGAAGCCACACTTCATAAATTATCTATACCTTCTTTCCATCTTTCTTTCTGCGTTTACCTTTTTTCCTTAAATTTTCTGTATGAACTCCATTTTAAATTCCTATAACTCTATATTGGAGCATTCATTGAATGGGATGAAACCAGGACAGACCCGTTTGGGTCCCGTCTCGATGGGCAGGACCAAGATAGATTTTCTGTTTCGTGTCTCATCCTATCCTAGTATTGCCTTGATCTCGATCGAGACGGGAATAGGGACGTCCCGATCTTTTTTGTTTAAATATTTTTTTGTCCTTTGCGTTGTTATGTTTTTGAGCCTGCACTACTCATAGCCTCACTTTAAATTTCTAGCACTTGGATTATGATTTCATATATATTTGCTTTTCATCCCTTAGTTTCCTTTCCCTACTCATGCATTCTTCTTACTTATCAGTGATTTAATAATTCGCTTTCTATTTTATTACAGCACTTGTTTTGTGCCTATATTTCCAAATTTTTAATTAAATTCATTTGTCTAAATGAAGAGCCAGTTTGAAATTTAAATTCCAAAATTGAATAGCCTGGAATGAAATAGTCTTTTAAGTTTTTATTTTTAACAATTAAAATATGATAAAAATAAAGAATAATGATACTATGGGGGTTTTATTTTTTGTCCTGTCCCGAATTTGTCTTATTCTAAAAAATTTCGGGATGGGCTTGTCTTATCCCAATATGGCCGAGGACTAGATGGGTCAACTTTGAGCACACACAGTGTTAGTTCTAAAACTTACTAATTTAAGGATGAGAGGGACAGATAATAATACTCTTTTTGGTTTTAAATATAATAACTAATAAAGGAGTTTGTTTTAATACTAAATATAAAATTCATTTTATCTTTTAAATTTATACTTTTTTATAAGCTCTCCTCTTTTTTGGATACACCGGGAAATAAAACAACATATCTCTCCTAATTAATTGTATATATTTAGGATTTTTTTACAAGTGAGTAGTATCAAATGAAAATGATCAAAATGAATAATTTTACCCTTTTTAATTAATTATCATTAAATTAAAATTTCAAAATTCATATTTAATATGTATACATAAATTTAAACGGCTACAATTTACTTTAAAAAATTCACAACTATAATAAAAGATGAAAAAAATTATTCTATAACAACAATCTTAGCCATCGGCATCACATTCTATTTTTCTCCTTTATTTTTATTTCAATATGCTCTCAAGTCTCAATACTCGTATTTAGTATGCACAACCTTGTGTTTTATTCTTTAAAGAAATGGAATCGCTTACGATATCAACTAACAACTTGTTGGTATTATCTTTCTTATTTTTATAAATATTAATTTTTGCCTGATTTTTTTAGATTGGTGTTGCATATTTGTGGTTAGCACTCAAGATTCATTGGCAGCAGGATGGAGGAGGGAAAGGGGGAAAAAGTTTCATCCAGTGTCATTTTTGTCTTTTCACAGTTTATTTATGTTTAAATTAATTAAAAATTAATTTTGTATCCCTCCACTTTAAATTGGTACCAAACAAAAACATGGTAATCAAAATAACATGCATTTTGCGTTGCATCGCATTCCTATCTCGTGCGCATTTGAACCAAACGGGGCTATACTGGTTTATTCTTCATCATAAGCATAAACGTAAATATTATGGGAAATTTTATAACGTTCCCTTTAAAAAGTTCTCTCTACTTTGAAAAGTTTATTATTTTTTGGTTAATACAATGTTTGTTCTTTATAGTTTGAGTTCATTTTAATTTTTGGTATTGCTAGTTTGAGTTAATACAAATTTTAGTCTCTTATACTTGCTTTCATTTTGGTTTTGACCCATCAAGTTTCTTTTTATTTATAACATTAGTCCTTATAATCTAATAAAAACTTGAACCATTTTATGCCTTGAAGATCAAAATCTATGGTTTGAAATTTGAAGGATCAAAACCAAAATGAGGATAAACTTAAAGAAAAAAAATTAAATTAACCCTTCTAATTTTAAATAATAGGTTTTAATCTCTCATAAAAGAAAATAATCTGAGTTCTTATTAAAATATAAGGATCAACAAAACTTGAACAATCAAATCTATTATTTGAAATTATTTTCCCGTTATTGCTAGTAGGGTTATTCAAAACATACCTGACCAATTCAAAAGAACCAGCCTAGTCCAATCCACAAAAAAGTAATCCAAACAAAAAAAACAGACTAAACTAGATCAGGTTGATCATTGAGTTAGATCGGTTTGGTCTACTGTATATATTTAATTTTTTTTATTAAAAAAAGTTGAATTCCTTTACTAGCGAAGAAAAACCCTATCTCCTTGAACCTTCCTCATCACTTCTGCGCCTCACAGTCCTCTTTAACCCTTCTTCTTCAATGTCCTGCCGAAACATCATCTATTTGACCATTCATATCTTAAAAGTCCATCAGCAGCCCCTCTAAGTTCAATCCTCCCTCTGTCGTTTCCTTCCTCTTCCGCAGGAAGCATTGAAAAACAAAAGGTAAAAATTGAGATTATGACTAAAAAATATTATTAAAATTTTTTTAGTATAATTAAGTACTTGTTACATAGGATTGAATAAACCTTTAAGGAATATTATTTTCCCTCTAGTATTTTCTATTTTCATATATATAAATTTGTCTAATCTCATCTAACAAACAATCATTCATAAACAATCATTCATGTTAAATATTTTTGGGAGAATTACAATCAAGTCCCACAAAAGAAAAATAATTATCAAAAAGTCTCAATAACAACCTCAACAATCTATAATGACAAGTCTTACGGTGAGAATGACAACATCTAGGACTTGTTTTTCAATTGTTTTCCTTACTTGGGACCTCATTGTAATTCTCCCAATATTTTTTAATAGACTTTCTTAATTTTAATCTTAATTTCTATCCTTCGTTTTTAATATGTCGATTAGTCTGTGGCGCCAAGCCGCCAACCATGATCATTAATGCCTTCTTTTGATATGACTCTGGGGACAGGCACATGAACGTGATACACAAATCAATAAAGTTTTGACTTTTTCAGATAGATTCAGATTTCAGCCGTTAATTATTACCACTAATTTACACTACCTCCGATCCTTAATATAAGACCCGGTTTGACTTTTAGTTTGGTCCTAATTATAAGACCTCAATCCATTTTGTCTCTTATATTTATACATTTTTTCCAAGATAGTCCTTTTAATAATGATAGTTCTAACCAACACACTTAATTATTAAGAATATTTTAGGAATGACAACACTTATTTGTTACAAATAACTAACTTAACTTACTTCCTTAATCTCCTCACATTAGTTAATTGAGTCTTATAATTAGGACCGAAGGTAGTAAAATATAATTGAAAAATGGCGTGTTTACATACAAATTAGACTCTCTCTCACGAGAAATTCTTACGTACTCCAGGAGTACCACGTAATATGTGCTCTGACCAATATAAAATGGACAACTGGCATCTTTAGACCCATCCTTTCTCAATTTTTTCCAAGCTCATTAATTAATTACCCCCTCTCTCCTGCCTCTCTCCGCATCATTTATTTCAAACTTAAGCAGAGATCTCTTCTCCTTCCTTATTCCCCTGTAAAACGATCCAGAGCTCCACCTTCTTTCTCGCTGACCATCCCCCTCCTCCCGCAACCACAAGGTTTCTTCATCTGAAAGGTCAGTTTTTTAATAGTGTATTGAACTAGGGTGAGAACCTCATTAGCTACAGCAGGGCAGTGAAATTTTCAGTTGTGTGAAAAGCCCCTTGGTTCAAATACTTATCGTCATCGAGCTTACAACAGTACCTATGAATCTATAATTGTATTTCATCTGGACTTCAACTTTTCGAACTTCTCCCTCCACCGACGTTGTCTGCCTCACTGGCCGTTCGAGATAGCTGCTTGACAAGTGTGACATTGTTCCGCTTGTGCGACGGCGGGCTAGAAATTGCGGGTGACCGAAGCTCCTCCTCATATAATGACGTTGCTCCCCCAGAAACCATCAACACCGAGAACCATCACAATCTTGATCAGATCCGCGGTTCTGACGGAAGAAGAAGAATTTTATGTCCGAAAAATTGAATAAAAAATGAAGCAAATGAGAGAGAGGAAGCATTTGTACGAAGAGAGAAGATGAGGGGAAAACAAAAAAGGTGGTGATTCATGAGTTTGAAACTTCGGAAAAATTTTGAGAAAGAAGTGGGCCACTGATGCCAGCTGTCCATTTTATATTGGTCAGAGCACATATTAGGTGGTACTCCCAAAGCATGTAAGAATTTCTCCTCTCTCACACCCCCAAGAAAATCCTTTTCTGCCTTTTTTCCTTAAAATGTCATATTCATTTTTAGAAAAAATTGTATGGTTCATGACTACTCTTTCTTATATATTGATTACTGTTTTTTAGTTATTGACTATATTTATTTTTAAATTCTGATGACTACTCTTACTAAGTTATTGACTACTCTAGTAATGCGATTTACTACTATTGTGTAGTCAATAACTATATAAAAATATTCATCGGAATTTTGAAAACAAAAGTTGGCAGTAGTTAAAATAGAGTAGTTAATAGCTATATGGAAGTAGTAACCGATAATAAGGATAATGTTGTCATTTTACAAGATTTGAAAATTCCAAAATGATACCTGAGGTCTGAATTGAGATTTTGAAATTTACCTACCCTAATTTGTCATTTATAATTTTGAGGATATTTTACTATTTTTTTCCCTTTATAAAATAGGAAACTACCAAAAAAAATTTAAGATATCTTGTAAATGTTTCCGATTACAATGTACTCCACTTGTTTTTTTATGAAAAAAAAGTAAGTACTCCTCCGGTCCTTATTATAAGACCCAATTTGACTTTTTATTTGGTCTTAATTATAAGACCCAATCCATTTTCTCTCTTATATTTATGCATTTTTTTCCAAGATAATCCTTCTAATAATGATAGTTTTAGCCAATATACTTAATTAGCAAGGATATTTTAGGAATCACAACACTTATTTATTATAAATAACCAACTTAACTTACTTCCTTAATCTCTTCAAATAAGTTAATTGGGTCTTATAATTAGGACCGGAGGAGTATTATATTTTCTCGTGGCGATATTTCCCGACGTCCTTCTCACTTTGCTCCATTCAATATAAACAAAGAGGCACCACGCAGTTGGCAGAGAAGTTAGAGGAGATGGAGGGAATTCAGCACAGAACAGTGGAAGTGAACGGCATCAAAATGCATGTTGCCGAGAAAGGAGAAGGTCCCGTGGTGTTGTTCCTCCATGGCTTCCCGGAGCTCTGGTACTCCTGGCGCCACCAGATCCTCTCCCTCAGCTCCCGAGGTTATCGCGCCGTCGCCCCTGACCTCCGTGGCTACGGCGACACCGACGCCCCTCCTTCAGTCTCCGACTACACCGTCTTTCACATGGTTGGTGACCTTATTGCCCTTCTCGACTCTATGGCCGTCGATAAGGTCTTCCTTGTGGGCCATGATTGGGGAGCTCTCATCGGTTGGTATCTCTGTATGTTTCGTCCAGAGCGAGTCAAGGCTTATGTCTGCCTCAGCGTCCCCTTACTCCGCAGAAACCCCAAAGTGAAGACCCTCGATGGCTTGCGTGCCTTATATGGTGACGACTATTACATGTGTCGATTCCAGGTTCTTATTTCACTCCTTTCTCCATTCCTCCAATATCTTTACCGGATCTATTTGTGGATGTTTTATTGTTTGTTGAAATATCGGTCAGTTGATCAGTGAGCAGTGTTAAATAGTTGTATCTCACAACCTATTCTAGTCTATATAAAGAGCCATTCATTTTATGTATAGGTGTGATGGGTCTCTCCCTAGACAAAGAGTAACATGGTTCTCTGTCAAGAGTTTTGGAATTAGTTCATTGTGAACAACACAAGATGAACATATTGCTCTTTGATCTGTGTTTTTTGCCTCACTTGTTATTTTCTGTCCAATTGGTATTATTTACATTTATCACCTGCTTTTTAGATGTTTCCCAAGGGTCCTAAATCGTAAGTAGAATCCAAATTACTGTAGATTATCACCAGAATTTACTTGATCATTCGGATATTTGAAACAAAGAAATATATGGTGTGTGAATAGGAGCCGGGCAAGGCGGAGGCGGAGATGGCCAAAGTTGGGGCTGAACATGTATTGAAGAACGTTTTGACGACTCGCAAAACGGGACCCCCCATCTTCCCAAAGGGGGAATATGGAGTTGGATTCAATCCTGATACTCCCCAGAACTTGCCGTCCTGGCTCTCTCAACAAGATCTTGCTTATTTTGTTTCTAAATTCGAAAAGACAGGCTTCACTGGAGGCTTGAACTACTACAGAAATATCAACTTGTATGTTCCTTTCTCCTTTCTACTTGAATTAATTTCTACTTTAACAATCCTGTTCAAGTTTTTCCCAGCCGGGAACCCGTTAGTGAATCTCCCAGCTTCTAAATGGATGGTTTAATACTATTTCCCTTTCTTTCTTTTCTTCTGGTTAAGTGGGCATTATTGCTGGGGAAGTTTACACAATCAGATTATTATTTCTTATGATATCAGAAGAACGATGATGGCTTGTTTTATGTTGGTAAATGCATTGCAGAAATTGGGAGCTGACAGCGCCATGGAGCGAGGCGCAAGTGAAAGTACCAGTGAAGTTCATAACGGGTGAGTTGGATATGGTATATACTTCTATGGGGGTTCAGGATTATATTCGTGGTGGTGGATTCAAGGAGCTTGTGCCAAATTTGGAGGAAGTAATTGTGCAGAAAGATGTTGGTCACTTCAACAACCAAGAAGCTGCGGAGGATATTAGCAACCACATTTATGACTTCATTAAGAAGTTCTGATGTTATTTATGACTTTTTATATCTAGGATATCCAGAATTTTCTTTAGGATCAATATCGTCCTAAAAGTTTTAAAAAAGAAGAAAGTCACTCAGTCAAAAATATTAGTTGGCAACGAAAGTTTGTTTGTTTTTTTTTTTTTTAATAATTAGGGTGAATTTGGCTCCCTTTTTTGACACTTCTAGGAGAGGGCGATATTAATCTTAAAAAAACTTTTAAATATTTACAACTTATGTGTGAAAGCTTTGAAATAAAACTGTACCTTGATCGGGCTTCGGCTCCCTTCTCTGCCCAATAAAAAACAAAAACTGTCCCTTGATCCTATCTAATAAATATACTTCCATGATAGATCACCGTTTATGTAGGTGTCAGTTCGTTAATCCCGAGTTAGTCATGGGCCATATTTTTGGTTCAATAATAGCCTTTCTACAATTTGTTGTTGAATTGAATAATGATTTGAATGAAGGTTTTTTTTGAAGCTATAAGATTCTCGGGATATTCTATGCGTATATATATATATAGAGCCATTTTAACTACTACTTTTAGATGTTAATATAATAGCTAGTTGACTAATCTTAGTAGATTAAAAGAATTAATTAAATTATTTATTTATAATAAATATGTATTGTCTTCTGTAAAATACTCTTGCTAATTAAGTGTCATTTGATGAAACATTTAACATGTATAAAAACTACCTTGAGAAAAATGGATAAATATAAAAGACAAGATGAATTGGGATTTTATATTTAAGAACAAATTGAAAATCAAATTAGTTTTTATATTAAAGAGTAAAAGTAGTAATTCATTAAAATTAAAAAAGGAGTCATTTTTAATTAATGTGTTAAATATGTGTGACTCTTTTATAATTATCCCTAACATCTAATGAGATATATATATTTTTTAATTTTTAACTATTATTGACTTTTTCCGGTGAGAAAATTGAACCTTAAGTTAAGGATATTTTTCTAAAAGGAAAAAAAAAAGTATTCAACACAAGGAACAAAACGGGCGGATCCTTTCGTAAATGATCAAAGCAAAATACTTAAAAAAATTATGGTTCCGTTTGGTAGGAAGCATTGAAAATAAAGAATTGGAATTGAGATTGCAACTAAAAAAATTTATTAAAAGAGTATCTAATATAACAGATTACTTGTTACATGGGACTAGCCAAACCCATATATGTGGAATTGGAGAATACCATGGGAGGAAATGGTATTCCCTAATCCCACCTCTATAAGTTTGTCTAATCCTATATAATAAGTAATTACTCATGCTAAATACTATTTTAATGATTTTTTTTAATTACAATCAAAATCCTTTATTTTTAAGGCTTCGTACCAAACGAGACCTACATGTTTAAGACCGGATAGAGCAACCCTCTTCTCCCCCCCCCTCCCCTCTTTCTTTTGGGTCTTCGGTTGCTGCTTGCTATTCTCCTGGGATCTTCATCTCCCTTTGTTTAAAGCCAGTGATGGTGAATATCACTATTATGGTTGTGGAGTCACACTTGGAAGGGACACTGTGCAAATAAAATTACTACCTCCCATTCTTAATGTAAAAACTAATTAGATATCATATTTGATACTAAATATAAGATTTTAATTTATTTTATTTTTCATATTTATAATTTTTTCTGAATTTTTGTCAACATTTTTTACCAAATTAATTTATTAAATTTACAAATTGATATAGAATCTAATATTTTCTAAGACTGTTTTTAAAAAATTATGTCATATTTATCACAATTAATATTTATTTAAGCTTTTTAATCTATCTAAATTAGTTAAATAGCTTTTATATTAAGAATTAAAAAGAATATCTAAGTTATATACATACTTCTAATAATTTTTATATGATCCAAATTTTTGAATTAGTCCTTTCCTTTTCATAAGATACTATTTGAGATTATCTGAATACTAAATATATTTTTATGAATTTTATCCATAATCAATTGCATTATCTTTTTCTTTCATATATTCTTATTCATATTTTTTTATTTGTTTTATCACTGTTTCTCTCTTACCCTCTTATTGATAATAGTACATTTGAAAGGAAAACGAAAGCACATTTTTTTTTACATATTCATTACTGTATTCGGACCTAATTATAAGACCTCGTTTGTAGACTACAAATAAAATCTTATAATTGGTACTGGAGATAGTATTTTTAATTAATGTCAACAAATTTTTTAAACCATGCAACCCGAGTATTGGGATCTTAAAGTCTGTTGGCAAAAACAAAGGGGATCTTGCAGACAGGAAAATGAGTAGGACGAGGAGATAATTTCAGTCACACATCTACCCTCCGTCCTATTGTAAGGCTCGACTCAGCAATGCACCCAAAAAACAGAAAAGAAAAAAGACCTCCGCAGCTGCTCATTGAGGCGCATGGGGAGAACCAATTAATGCCCGTTCCTGATCATGTTTAAAATTATTTAGAAGCACATTTTATAAAAAAGAGACAAGGTTCTTCTTTTACGTACTTACCTCATGTTTTATAAACCATCATTTAAAAGTCATTTATAATTAATTTCAAATGGGTCCTGATATACACTGAGTTTGACTTTAATTATATTTATTATTGATTTATTCAACGTACTTTTTTATTTTCCACACCTTTTCAGTTATTCTATTATCACCTCCAGCACAACAATATCTATCATTTTAGAGTTTTTTTTTTAAATTGTTACGATTTTGAAATTTAAAATTACTATTTTTGCACACTTTTGTCCTCAAGAAGTACTCCATTCCTGTTTTATTATAAGATTCAAATTTTTTAATCCTTCCATACCTTTTTATGAGATTCTCTTAGTTGTTGGAGGAGTTAAATGCATATTTACTAATTTTTTTAATTAATTTTTGAGTTAAGCTATATCCAATACCTTAAAGTATTTTCTGAGATGTATCCAACATCTTGAAGTATTTTGTGATGTATCTAACACTTCAAAATATTTTGTAGGTGCATTGAACACTTTGAAGTTTTTTTTTTTTTTTACTTTAATGCTGGATGCACCAAAAAATATTTTTGATTTTTGGATACACTAAAAAAAAATACTTTGAGGCATTAGATGCACTTAAAAATATTTTACGGTACTGGATGGATTTAAAAAAATTCGTTAAGGTGCTGGATGCATCATAAAATACTTAAGGATATTGGATGCACTTGAAAAAAATACTTTGGAATGCTTGATGCACCTTAACCCTTAATTTTTTTCATACATTTTTTTTGTTATTAGTCTCTCACATTACCCACTTATTAATAGATAATAAGGACTTTTTTAATAAAAAAAAATACATTTTTTACGTTTGTATTATTTTTAACTATTTTTTAAAAATTCTTTAAACCATACAGTTCGCCTATTGAAAATTTGAATTTTATAACAAGGGATGGAGGGAATAACAAACTTTGCAGGCTAAATAAATTCTGTAGGCATCAATTAAGGGTATTATGATCAATAAATATCATATTTAACTATGATTCAGGTTTAATAGCTTTTTTAAATTATGTGCACAAGTGCACAACTTTAAATAACAAATATTCAAAATAGACCTTTGGTAATAAAAAAGGCCTGCCCACATTACGTTTATTTAGAGAATTCATAATATCGTTGAATAACATCATCCATTGCATGATATTGACACGTAGGGGCATCTTCCTTCTTAATGAGTTTGCTTTTGCAGAAACAATGCATCGCATCTACTTTTCTTCAATGAAGTTTCAAAAAAAAAAAATTGAGAAAAATGTTTCTTAATATACATAGACAGCAATGTTTATATTCATATGTAAGCTGAGAATCATGAGGATTCAGTTCAAACTCACGACAATTAATTTGAAAATACTCTACTTTCTCTAATCTTTAATGTAAGGCCTAATTAACTAATTTAATTAGATTAAAAATATTAGTTAAATTAATTAATATGTTTTTTTTCAAAATACTGTAAACATCTTTTTTAATTTCCTTCCTTCCTCCTCTACTTAATTATTACTAAAGAATATTAATAGAGTTAATTGAAAAAAATTAATAAATATATGAACTAAGTCTTATATTTAAGACCTATATCAACTCTTAAATTGAGTTCTATATTAAGGACAGAAAGAGTATAATGATTATTTGCATTTGTTTTCCAAGTAAGCACTTGTCAGAGGAAATTGTGAATCCATTTGTACTTGAACAAGTTAGTGATGTGCTTTGGGTCGCTGTGAATGCTCCGAGATGGGTCCGTCCATGAGAATCACAATGAAGGAATGTTATCTGGCAACTAGAATCTCCATAGAAGTCAAAGACCAATGGATCCAGTGACACGCTATGTGTCTTTTGTGTCATCAGATTTGGAGTTCGATCCCTAACTCAAAATTCAATTAAAATAGAAAAGTTACATAAAAATCTGTACAATTAAGGAAATGGCTGTGCAGACTTGCTGGTTCCGCGTGATTTCTTCTATCCGTAGACCGAATTGGTCCCATACACATCCCTCATCCCCCCCCCCCTTTTTTTCCAATGTGATTTTAATGAATGGAATCATTGGCAACTACTATTCCTGTTCATGTCCTTTGATCTTAACAACAGGAAGATTTCTTGTGTACTACAGAACTTCGAAAGTTCGGATTGAGGTAAATGAGAAACAAGGCATAATTAATGAAGGGGATAAAGTAAACTAAGTTAAATATAGTTGTCCCCTGCTAGCTTCAAACTTGGCATAACTTAAGCCCACTCTTTCAAGGGAACTTGAATCATTTGGTAGAACTTAGAAGATTTTGAATCCATATTAGCCACCCGCTGTGAATTTGTCAGAGATATGACTTGGGTTGTAAGCAATAAATCAACCAAACTAACTCTTGACCTTGTTTACTAGTTACTATATAATAGACAAATTGGTTACAACCTTTTGTTTTTGATAGTACCCTTATAAGTTAATTTGAGTAATATTCAAATGAGTAGAAATACAATTAGTGACTCATGCAATTTTGATTATACATTGAGAAAGAATAAAATTAATAAGCTTCACATAATAATTTTGAAGGAAATAACATTCCTATCATTAGGAGTGGAAATAGACTAGACTAAATAAAGCTTAAACTAAATAGGCCTGAGCTTGCAGCAGAGATTTTAACGCGTAAGCCTAAACTGATATGCATGCTTTGTTTTATGCTCAAGTTTGACCCTTTAAAAGGCCTAACAAGATTTGAAGCCTTTCTAAAGCCTACTTCAAATGTAGGCCTTCAAATAAACTTAAAAGCCTATCTTTCCAAATTTATATATAACCCTTCAACCCTATTGCCTATGTTATGTCTTAAAAGTTGGAGATTCATTCTCATCTACAATATTAGTAAACAAGGGAATAAAATGCATGACAACAACAATTGTTTAAGTAAGAATAAGAAAAATCAATCATCTATTGATTAAGAGATACATTTTCTAAGATTAATAACCGATCACAACAAGTGGCATGCCAAACTAAATTTTACCTCTTTTGCTTTTCCCACATAAATTGGGACAAACTATTCCTATTGTGATTATACTATTCCATATTTGGACATCACTAAAATAAGGCAAACAACGCAAATCAAGGAGAGAGGGAATGAGCTAAGGTTGTCATTGTGAGCGATTGAAGAGAAGAGAGATAAAAGTGAATAACTAGGGTTGAGCTCATGAGCGAATAATGAGATATGAAACTTAGGATTAAGGTCAAGTAACTAATTGTATAAATAATTTGTTAAATTAACTTAAATTATATTATATATAATGGCATATAAAAGCGCAAATTTTTTGGGGGGGGGGATAAGCCAAGCCTGTAAACCTGTAAGCTAAACTTTGTGGAAATAGGCCTGAGCCTTGCCTGAGCCTAAGCCTGACCAATTTATTGAATAAACTAGGTTAGGAATACTTCCACCTACTTACGCCTCTACCTACCATGTAAAAATAGTACACAGGCTTAGATCAGAATACACACAAGAAAATGCAATTTACCAAGGATGAAAAATGACACGCAATTTGGAACTATGATTTTGTAGAAAAGACAATAGTACAGAAAATTCAACATAATATTGCTCCTGCAGCACTCTAGCTTCAACTACATATATACAACTCACTTGGAGTCATATTTTCTCGTTAAATTTATCCTTACATAATAATGCATCAGACATGCCACTGTCTAGTGACTTCAGGATTTAAAATCATTTATGCATGTTTACAGATTAATATTTCAGTCTTCTCTAGGGGAAGCTCAGTGATTTTTTGTAGTGATCCTGTCATCAGGAAGCATAATTCTTCACCATTAAAATCTCACCACATAATTTTTGCGGTATTTGCTCCAATTTGTTCCCCTCTTGCCATGCTTGCCCGACTGAAACCCCTGGTCCTAGATGTCGGACATATATCACAACTTGATCATTGAAAGGGTAAGGATGTTTAACTGCAAATACAAATTCAATGACGTGAATACTCACTTATCTGCTATATTGTACGAAAAAGAACCCTGAAGAAGCACAATAAAATTAGAGAAGAGCCTAGAAGAAAATAATGCCAACTATCCAGATATGAGACTTGGATCTATTACCAAGAAATTTTCTTCAACGAAGTGGGTTTTTCAACATCTACACATTCTTGGCCAAAATAAGGGGAAAATCGACACACCAATATCATGCATGAAACTCTACAACTTGATGGCTCCATGTACATTAATGTGTAATCAGGATGGTCATAATACAATGATAGGACTACACGTCTATGAGGATTAATAGATAATGAATACTTTGAATATCAGATATGAAATTGTTTGCATAAATATTATGATTAACAATACATGTATGGACAAATAAAATGTACCCTCACCTGGTCTTGGAAAGCCTTGTGGGAGTTCTTTGATGTCATGTAGTCCATCTCCAAATTCATATGCTTGATCACAGGGCTGCTCAGTTGACATCACTTCCTTGAGTTGCCTCACCGTGAAATACAAAGGAGCCAAAGAATTAGCAAATGTGGCCAAAGCTGGTCCACCTGGATTGTTCCAATATCCATAAAAAATGTCACTAACAAGGATGTGGAATATCTTTGCATTTATTGGAAATATTTTCAAAGATAAGGTAAGTGAGTAGGAGGTGATTGTATGGCCTTTATTAGCCTCTGTTGGCATTTATTCTCTTGTTTTCCCTCTGTGTATATATTTGAATGTACCATGCTATTCAAATCAAGAAGACAAACACGTTCTCTCAAATATTCCACAAAGGACAACAAAACTTAGGCTTGAAACTTGAATGCAACCTAAGGAGTAGAAAACAAGCTAATCCAGATAAATGAATTTCAAAGATTCTTAAACCACAAGTACTTTGGAATATGCCAGGAAGATCAGCATAACTATTCAAATCTCTTCATCTAAACTTCCTAAAAAACAACATTATAACATAGAAAAGCATGCAATTTTTAATTGAAGATAGCAAAAACAATAAGTATGGTTTGACTTTTCCTCCTTCAGATGATCAAGTTACCATATATCAATCCATTAAATCTTTATGCAAAAAGGAAGTGCAAGTTCTACTTCCTGGACAGATTCAATCTTCCATACAAAGATTGAGAAGTTTCTTCACATCTTACCTTTTGTGCTTGTATATTTATAAATAACAGTTCTGCCACATTCTTGAATCATTATAAACAAGTCAGGCACCATGTAGATGTAAATATAATGTTCCCAGAAGCATAAGATGATTACTGACTATTTATTTAAAGTTATGATCACTGGTCTTTATTTTTAATGTTTCTGATGAGAATTACAGTAACCACATGAATTAGCTTTAACACTCGAGGGAGTTGAGGACAATATGACATTCCAATCACTTTACCGTAATTTTTTTGGTCTGCAAGTGATTGCATTAAATGAGACATGGAAGTGTAATTCAGGAGCAGAAACAAGTAAAAAAGCAATGTATATTTTAACAGAGACATATATCTTCACCAAAAATAGTAATTGTGCACAAGCATGGAAAGAATTATACCAATGAGCCGTCCATAGGCCTTCCCATCCTTCCATGAAAATATAACCTAAAACAGGAGCAAAGAATAAACCAAACTCTTCAAATATATTTAGAAGAGTGTATAGCATGAAGGGAACAGTGAAATTACCTTTTTGAAGAATTTAATCCAGGAAATTAGCATTGGCCCTATTCAAGAACGTTTAATATTGAGATTAAAAAGAATTACAAAATTGATGGCCTTAGATTTTCAAGTTTAATGCATGCAAGCAAAAAGAGAATACTCATGAAGCTGACGAATATATTCATATGAAGAGAGACCCATTGGAGTACAATGGCAGCTTATTTGATAGAAGAGGAAGATGCCAAAAGAACGCAGATATAAAAGTAGATTGAAAAATTGAACCTATGACTGCAAAAGAATTTATGATGCCAGTCATATCAAATTGGAAAAAACTTTGCTCCAGTCAGAAGACACTGCTTGTGTTTTGATCAAGGCAAAGACACTTGGATCCTGGTTTAATTGTAAAATAAATTAGTATTAGCGAACAAGATTACAAGACCTTTCTTAGAAACTTGCTTCATGTGCACTTTAGAATGCTCCCTCTGAAATCAATAATGTATGAACCAACAGAATGCAATCTATTAAACTGCATTATGACTAAATACCAACATCAGTGTATGAATTTTGACCAACCTCCACTTGTACGGCAGTTGAAATATTCAAGCATCACACCATTTCCGTCAGATAATAATGTTGACGCACTTTTCTTTGCTAACTTGGGATCCGCATATCGAGTGCCAGCTATTTGCCAAGCCCTTGATATGAGTCTGCATAAATCTACCAAGGATATCAATTTAACATGTAAAAGACCAATACAAAGTATATATTCCACTCTCACTTATACTACAAAAATAGAAATTTCATAGAAGTCATAGAGAGACCTAGGTTCTAACAAAAGCAGCAGTCGATGACGCCTTTCCTCAGGAACATCTTCAATTTTTTTCCTGAACATGCAATGCTGGAGGTAAGAGAATATGTGACGGAGAACAGTTTCTCCAGATTTTAAGACCGCTAAAGACACCATATTACTGAACCAGTAAGATAGTTACACAAAACTCCTGTGACTTACCAGGAGTAGATGAATCAAGCTAAGCAAATAAATGTTTATTTCAGTTTAGCGAACCGGCATTAAAATGATCTCTTTTGAAGTGATACCTACATACTTAACTCATTGATGAAACTGAATGAAAAATCACAAATCTTGTGATCTCTATTTATATTTTGTGTAAATGTCCACAAGTGAACCATGTTCATCTAATAGTACGAAAGTCAGTCACCTGCGCATCCATAGAAGGGTAACATAAACTATGCTATATTGTAAATGAAGAAAGGCTCAGATAACTCTCATGGCTTAGTTCAGTCAAGCTTCTGTATTTAGAGAAGCGAAGCAAGAGATAATGTCATTAACAATTAAGAGGAAAATTTGTCATACGCAAACGAAAACCCAAAACCAAAAATGATTCTTTAAACATAAACCATCTCCTCTCATGTCAAGGGGAACAGATGACCAACCAATGAAAAACTAAAGCAAACTGACCAAAGATACGCAGCAGGATTGTAAGAATCTGGGTCCAAAGGAATCAACTCCTTGGGGGAATCAAGAAACGACACCACATCCTGCTCATCCAAGTAAGCCTTCCTACCACTTGGAAGAATTTCGAAGGGCTTATCATCCCAAGCCGACACATACTCTTCGTTACTTCTAGAGAGAGCAAGAGTTACACCGCAAGTAGACCGTAGTGGAAGTCCATTTCTGTACAGTGTTACGCCTACAAAACAAAAAGGTTGAATTTTTGTCCAACTCACTTTTCGACAACTCCAACAAATTACGTTGCGTATTTGTTCTCACCTCTGGATTGCCCAAACCATACATGCCGGAAACTAATATGGCGGGAAAAGGATAAGAGGTTGGAAGGAGACGTCGGAAGGTGCCGGAAGCAGCAGCTTGTTGCCGTCGCCACCTCCATTTCCAACGGCGACGATGAGAACGGAAGCGGGAGCTATTTGGAATTGTATTTTGTACGCATGTCGATGTCGTTTAACCCATCAAAACGACACCTAAAATAGCGTCGTTTCTTCCAACTAACTGTTCCAACCTCTTTGCCGTTTGTCCAATTTTTGCTTATCGTCTCGTTTCGTCATTGTCATCTTTTTCGTTGTTCTTCTCTCTAGTCATCAGCTCATTGAAAAGCTATACTAAACTGTTACTCGCAGATTTTCTCCAATTATCCAATCGTTTCTCGAATTCATACTGATAAATCAATTTTTTTTTTTTTTGTGAAAGAGATTTCAGTTTTCCGCAAATGCTGCTTCAGACGCAATTTCTTGCGACTCATTTTGCGCCTTCGGTCACTTCCTCAAAACCCTTAAAAGAAACCCAGATTGGTGCATTCTGTTCTCCAAAACGGGTTTGGTTGCGGAATTCTTCATTTAAGAGTTTGAAATGCTCGCTTTCGACTTTATCAGAGCCATCCCAGTTGGAATTGAGGAGTCATAAGCCGTTTCCTGCTGAAGTTTCAAGGACTATAATGGAGTTGGCCACTGCAGGCACTCTTTCTACATTGAGTCAAGAGGGTTGGCCCCTAGGTATCGGCGTGCGATTCGCAGTTGACCCGGAAGGGACTCCTGTATTGTCCTTGAACGCTATCAATAAGCACTTCTCTTTTGACCCGAGGGTGAGCCTTCATGTTCAGGTGCGTTCCTCTCTCTCCTCTCTATCTCTCTCTCTCTCGCGTGTGTGTGTGTATGTCAAGATAGTTTTTATGAATTGCATTGTGACGAATTTCTTGTTCCGTTGATCAGTAACGCAGTCTGGATTACGGACTCCCCAGTGTACCCTACAAGGGACCCTTAACAAGCCAGAGGATAGAGTCCTGATGAAGGTAATTTCCATCGTATGAGAAACTTATATTTCAAATGGATTCGGCATCTGTTAACTTGAAAGATACATATTGATATTAGTAGTTTTGTTCGTGTTGTCTGTACTCATTAATTTTGTTTTGATTTCTATAATTCGGTGTCAGTAGCTTAGTCTAGCTCTAAGTAAGATGTTTTGTGTCTCAGACTCAGCAGCTGAACTAATTTGCTAAACTTGACCATATGTTGTGTATCACTCTAGCTTGTTTGTTAATAACATACTGCAATGCTGTTTTCTTTGGCACTGTTTGGTTACAGGAACAACCCGCTAGTGTTCAATTTTGGTTTATTTGATCCTCTAGTCATAACGTTTTTTTACGTTAATTGCCATTATGCAGCGTCTTATTTCGTTATGGAAAAGGAGGTTTGGTGAAGAAGTCAACAAAGATTTGGTTTACATTGTTGCTGTAGAGAAGGTCCTGCAGATGGAAGATTTCAAGGAGGTGTGACAGTTTTTATATTTACTCGTTTTGAAAATGGTTGTTTTCTTAGATTCAAGTATGCTACTTTTTTGTTGCTGTAATTTTCATTAATATTGAGAGTTAGCTTCTTGTCTAACACCAAATCTTTATTATGTTTTTCCAGGATGGCGAATGGGTGAGATCCTCAGATTATAAAAACGCGCAACCTGATCCTCTTCGAGATTGTGCAGAGAAGTTGGTGGATGAAGTTACACAAACAACATGGAAGATATTACTCGCTTTTGCAATGTATATGTTGATTTGGATTTTCAGGTTAGCTCTAAATCTTTTGTGTGGTTACTTGCATATTGAAATTTACGTTATCCCAAGTTTAGCAATTGCTCCTATATCACTGATCTAAACTCTGTTTATTGACATTCTTTACCTCCCACAGAAACAGCTTATTTAAGTTTTGGTATGCAAATTGACTTAATGGCACACCTATGTTTGGGATTTGTTTTTAGAAGTTCTGCATAGAATGACCTTTGCAGTCCGTTTGATTAATTTGCTAGAAAATGGATCATTTTTTCATTGCATAAAAATGACATATACAATATTTATATTTGTCAGTATTATTTGATTCCTATGCATTGTACAGAATCCTTATGAATGATGTGACTTTATTTAAGTTTTACATCATACAGTATAGTTGAGTATACATCGATAGCAACCCCCATTGTATATTGCCTTTTCTATTCAGTAGAACAAAAAGTTTTTTTTTTTTCCGTCTACAAAATTACTTTTTCTATTTTATTTTTTTCTTCATTTCATTTCAATTTGCATACCAAATGGTCTGCTGGAGTCTTGAGGAGAGTATGCATGGGAAATCGAGGTCACTTTCATGATTTAGAAGATGATTGGTGCTCACCAAACTAACTATATTGTCTTTTCATGTTTGCCTCACAAGGTCTCCGAGGCAAATGATATGGGTTGACCGCCTGGGCTTTGACATGCGTCTCAGCTCCCCTGAGAAAGGCATGTTCGAGGTGCGCATTCCTTTTCCCAGAGAAGTCATCGATGAAAAAGGTGCCAAGTCAACATTCAATTGTATGTCACAAATGGCATGGGAGGTGGAAAAAAACTTCCATGCTCCAGATTTTGAGAAGGTTAAACGTTTGAAGCAAATAAAGTCCTGATTCTTCATTTTAGTTGATTTTGATTACCCATTCTTAAATCCTTTATCAAATACCCCCCACTTATTAAAATTG
Organism: Neltuma alba; assembly: GCF_004799145.2. Taxonomy (NCBI): domain Eukaryota; kingdom Viridiplantae; phylum Streptophyta; class Magnoliopsida; order Fabales; family Fabaceae; genus Neltuma; species Neltuma alba. The sequence continues at coordinate 34,417 of NW_021633808.1, forward strand.
TAATCTACCAAGACAGTTTACGTTTTTATTGTGTAATGATTCATTCAAGGCTTTTGATGCTCAGATTATTATGGACTGGCTGCTAACCCAATCTAGTTGGCGCTTGTATTTTTCTTTTGGTGATTGTCTTGTACTCACATACATCCTTCTTGTGGAGTGGACTTCCTTTTTCGGATTAGATTCAGAAGAAAATTGAAGAAACGGATATGTACTGTATGAATGGAGAAATGCCATTCACTTTCGAGTTCCAACTCTTGTCTAATCGTTTCTTTTCTTTTCTTGAACTACATTTGAACTTTTGATTCTTGTATCCTTAATTTTGTTTGTTGAGTAAAATCTCAGTTTGCAACCCTTTCAAGTAATATGTTTCTAGATTAGGTCCTAGGTAAAAGTAACTGCGTCTCAAGTTAATCACTCAAAGATATTTCTCAGTTTGTTTCTTCACAAATAAATTAGTATTCATAATGTGATTCTATCAAAAGAATGTCTATTTTGTGAGGGACCACTGATGATAATGATTTTATTTTTAAAGAATATATATATATATATGTGTTGAATGTACGTATGTATACATATGCATATACGTATATGAGAGGATGTGTTTGATTCAAAAAATAGTTTCATAAAAAATTAAATTAAACAAATTATTATGACCGCTTAAAATGTAACTTTTTTCCTTGTTAATTTTTTGGTTGGGGTCTACAAATTGTTTTGTCAGCTTTGGGCATATCCTTTTGTCCCTTTAGCATGCGGGAGTGACCACTTGAGCCAAACATTGTGTTCTATGTCAAACACGGGAAAA
>NW_021633809.1:0-39648 GCF_004799145.2 Neltuma alba
AAAATCCGAAATTTAGCATTTTATGGTAAAAAGTGAGCCCAAGACCATCCAATGTGCTCTAAAATGATTTTGAAAGGAACTTAAGTCAATATAATAGTAAGGTGTGACACATTGGTTCCTGATACATATCAATTGTGGGATCCACCATGTTACTAGGTCTAGGAAGGTTCATTAAATCCTCAACAGTAACCCCTAAAAGGTTAGCCCCATGCTCTTAATAATTGTTGGACTCCTTCGTTAAGTATCCTGGGTTAGCAATCCCCATAGTCCATCCCACTAGCTCCTCTATTGTGAGATCAATTATGTTAGTATCCTAATCATTAACCGACTTCTCAGATCTAGCATCCCAATCTATGGTGTTTTCCATCACAATTCCTGCAACAATATGTCAAATTTTTAACTGACATATTAACTAAGCAGAGCATTCTATCCTATGCCAAAACCTCCGCTCTGATACCAAAAATGTCACACCTTACTATCGGATCTACTTCGAATTTAATTAAAACCATTAGGGTTAAAAATCTAAAAATTGCATATTTGATTCTATGGCTTCCAACACATGTTCTTTAGGTTCATCCTATACCATTTTTCATTTTGAAACCAATGGAAGCCTCAAAACTTTGAAAAACAAATCCCAGGGTTTAGTTTTGAAAGTGGCCGAAAGGTCCTCTAACAAACAACCCACCATGAAAAATTTCCAACAACATCTTGGACCACTTGAAACATCTTAAATCATAGTATTCTAACAATATTTTGCAGCAAAACCTCCTTCCCTACACTATACCCATTTTGGCCAGCAACAAGAAGGGACAAGAAGTGATTTTTCCAACCATACAAATTGATAAACCAAAGCAAGGAACATCTTAGAACAACTTACCAAACTTGAATCTTAGTTGGAAGATCAAATATGCTTGCTTTTTTGCTTGATCCCTTCACAAAATCACTCTTGCTCTCTCTCTTTTCTCTTAGGCCGAAATGTAATCTGATTATGGGGGAGGAAAAGCTCAATTAAGGCACCAGAAATATCTCACCAACTAACATTAATGCTATGCCATGTGTCAAAAGCTTACTTAGTCTTAATCCTCTCTCTTAATTAACTTAAATCATAATGTAATTAAATTCCAAAGTCAAAATCCTCTCTATTAGTAGCTTGACACGTGGAAAACTTTAATTACCATCCATTAGAGGCTTGACACATGGCTAAATGTGAACCATTTGAATTGCAAGACTCTAGTCTTTCTTTATCGGTGCACTTTGACTCCGGGTTTAATTTCTTTTCTATAATTACAGTGTTCTGGCCTCTGTAATTATTTTCTGTCAGATCCATAAATTATTCTCCTCATTTTTATCTTCCCAAATTGCCCTCTTTGTCTCAAATTTAATTTCCCAATAATTAAATAAAAGAAAAACTAATTTCCTTCTCTTTAGTGATTTTTCCACTTTTCAAAGGAATTGGGAAAAATCTTGGATACTTGAGGATCTTCTTTTAATTTCATCATAACCTCTTATAATTCCTTGGGATATCACAAGAATTTTTTTGGGATTTTATCCTCCTTAAAAATATTTATTTGGAATTTTCCAAATAAAGGACCTTAAACTAGCTTAAATCGCCCTTAATTCCTTTGTAATTTCTCTAAGGGCAATTTGGTCATAAAACCAATTTAATAATCCCATATAATTCTCAAGGAACATTGTCCTTATTTTTCCTTTATTTTTTGAGGCTTGAAAATATTTTTCCATAATTATTCTTAATGAATTTTCCTTAATTAGTCAAACTTTTCATAATTAGCTTGGAAAACTATAATGATTATTTTCCACTAAAATTCTTCTATTTCTCCTTGTCACTTTTGACCCTTAATTATTCAGGAATATTTCTTATTCCTAATTATCATAGTACTGGATATGACAGTTGGATCTACGGCTATCCTAAAATAAGTGAGATTTGAGACCTGGAGACTGAGCGAGAACGATGACGGATGAAGGAAGTAGAAGAGAAAGAGAGAGAAGAAAATTGAGATGGAATGAGAAAGAAGTGTGAAGCTCTCCATTGGAAAGCAACGGTGGCTCAGGGAGAGAGATGGATGCCAGCAAGAGACTCTGATAAATGAAGCGGAGGAGGAGAAAGAGAAACTGAGGAAGGATGAGAAGGAGAGGTGACTCCTAGATAAAGTGGGACCCAAAAAAATAGTAGGTAACAGACATTTAGGACCATTAACGGATTTGGTATTTTTGCCTTGTTTTGAAAAGTTCATATGTATCTTTGCACCGAACGCTTTATTATGGTACTTGGTACTCATTTTGAATATTACAATAGGTAAATTTACCACTTTATCCTACTTATTAATGACATAATAATTGTGTGCAGGTTTAAGAAGATGGTGAAAAAAGATACAGAAGTGATAAAGCCCTGTCATTAGACTCTCAAATAAAACTAAGCTAAATGCAATATAGTAGCACTAACCTAGATGTCGATCTCTTGAGGAGCCTTTGAATGCCTTAGTAATCTTATCACAAATATCAATTTAACCAAGTATGATGTATGAAGTATGTATATAACTAGTGATTATATCAAAACCTAAGTACAACTATCTAAACTCTTTGTAATTTTTGTATTTTAATGAATGAAGTGAAGGCAATGTATGAATTATCCTTGATGGTCAGGTCCACTAATCATCCTAGTTCCTTTGTTCATTCAGTTCAGTTCCTTTACTAGACTCGGTTTATGAAGATCTTCTACAAATAATTAATTCAATGAGCTAGAACCCTAAATCATCAAACTCACCTAAATGTCTAATATGGATTATGTTTTGCAGAAGGTATTTAACTCTCTTAATTAACAATGCTAGCATCCTAACCAGCCAATCAAGAGATTCAAACACTTGAGAAGAAAGAATCAATATAACAGAACGAAATATCAATTCAACTAATCAATTAGAGTGCAAAATACAATCCAAATCTCAATCTCAATATAAAACAACCAGATTACATCTCTTTACAATCACAAATCACATATCTAAACCATAGAAACTACAATCTATCAATGTAAAGAATGAAACTAAGATTAAAGTAGAAAAAACTCCCAATTATAGCTCCAGGAACTCAAATTGGCTTCATTGAACACCAAGGAATGAAGATCTAGCCTCTCATGACTGAAATCACAACTTCACCAAGCTCTGTAACTTCCATGGCCATAGCAGCAATGATTTGAAGGGAAATAGAGGAGAATAATCAGTGGAAATGGAAGAATAGGGGTGGAAATAGTTGATTGATGATGGAGAATGGTAGGGGAGTGAAGAGAGACGAAGTGGGAGGGCTCTGGACAGAGAAACGAAGCTAAAATGGAAGAAGTCGTGGAATCCCAAACTGGCACGCATTTTGGAATTTAAATCTGGAAATTTTGAGTTTCGTCACGACTAATTAATATGTTGGTTGTGACTAACTTAAAAACAATGCCATATGGATAAGTGACAGTGTTTCCTTCGTGATGATCATTACTCGTGGTGAAAATAATATTTGGTCACGACAAATGTAGGCAGACCCTTCTTCTAACGTTCCTTTGATCCTCTAATCACCTGTAATATTCAAATTAAGCTCATAATCATCAATTCTTAGGTATGTGGGATACATAGGAGTCAATGAATGAAGTAAACTCAGGAATTAACATATAAAAGCACACAATTGACCCTTGTACCCCTTATGCACTATAAACTCTATCTTAACCCGAAATAACACAATTAAAGACCATAAAAGCATAAGTTTGGATTGGGAAACATATATAAAATATGAGACTTATCAACTCCCCCACACTTAGCTTTTGCACTCCAGGGCAAAACACTTAATGCAAAATAAGAGGTATGACTAAATGTACTATGCAAGCATCAAGAATCACATTTGGCAATCACAATTCCATACTCACATCAAATCCATGCTCATGTCATATGCTGAAAGAACTAGGCAAATGGTGCAAGGACTAGCCCAAATGAATGCTCAAGAAACCTCCCAAGAAAAAGTATTTCACTCACAATTCTTAGGGGTAATTTCGCTCGACATCCACTTAACTACACTCTACCATATGCTTGTAATGGTTCTAAGCTCTCCACCACTAGTAGCAACGACACAAAAGATCAATAGGACTTTTATTAGGTTGTAATGTTGGAAAGGCAAATGAATGGAGGGTTAAATGCATGGGTGTAATCGAAGGTAGATAACGAGAATGGAAATCAAAATGAACCAAATGCTTATATGCAATTGAATGCATAAGAGTATAGAAGACAACTCCATGAAGCTCACTTATTCCAATAATTTTTTTTTTCCTATTCTTTTTCCTTCCTTTCTTTCCTTTTTTTTCTTTATATATTTTTTTTTTCTTTCTTTTTCTTACTTTTTTTTTCCTTCTCTTTTTTCCTTTCTTTCTTCATTTTTCTCCTTTCAGGAGAGTTAGTCTTGACTAACAGGTTACTTCATCGCGACCAAGTATCACAGAATAGTCATACCTTTCTTTTAATTGATATAAGAGGTCATCTAACTCAAGAAAAGATAAGGATACAACACAATTAAGTTCATTTCTATGTGCAAAGGTGAAGAAATGAAAATGATGGGCTCAAAGGGTTCAATAAAGGATTAGTTTTTTAAGGTTGGCTTTTTGGTTAAACTAGCTTTTTAAATGAATGCCTATGTCATCTCAATCATGTCAATGCACAAAATGATCACCTACACTCATAGTGATAGAACCTTCCTTCATTTTAATTTCAGTATTAGTGGTTCTCATGAAAGGTCTACCAAGAATTAATGCACCTTCATTCATGCTTTTCTTAGACATATCTAAAACATAGAAATCTGCAGGAATAACCAAGTCTTTAACCTTTACTAACACATCCTCAAGCACCCCATGTGGATATCTAATAGTGTGGTCTGCTAATTGCAACATAACAGTAGTGGGCTTAAGAGTAGTGATACCTAGGGACTCATAGACTGACTTGGGCATCATATTAATAGCAGCTCCTAGGTCTAGTAAGGCATTTGGAATAGTGGTCCTTCCTATAGTGCAAGGTATGGTGAAACTCCCCGGGTCTTGACATTTAACCAGCAATTGAGGCTTAAAAAGTACACTAACATTGGAGGGTGGTTGGACCATCTCATTAGGTTTGAACTTCTTTTTATATTTACACATATCCCTCAAAATCTTAGCATATTTAGGTTGAAAGGCCAACTCAAGTAAAGGTACATTAACTTCTAATTTACTAAACAACTCAAACAAGTCATCATCTTTCTTTTTAGAACTAGCTTTTTTCATGCCTTGAAGATAAGAATGTGGAAAAGGAAGTTCTTGAAGATTTACCTCATTACCCTTATTGCAACCAATTTCTTGAGTGTGAGGTTGACTCCCTTTAGTAGCTCCAACATCCTCTTCATCATTCACAAGTGTATTGGCCTTCTTCTTTAAGATGCTCTTCTCTTTCATACTTTTAGAGACGAGGTATAGCTATGGAGGTTGGTTCTTGAAATTGCAAATCTTCATCCAATACTTCCTCTTCATCTTCACAGTAGCAATAATCTGAAGGGAAATAGAGGAGAATAATCGGTGGAAATGGTGGATTGATGATGAAGAATGGTAGGGGAGTGAAGAGAGACGAAGTAGAAGGGCTATAGACAGAGAAAACAAAGCTAAAATGGAAGAAATCACATAATCTCGAACTAGCATGCGTTCTGGAATTTAAATCTAGAAATTTTGAGTTTTGTCGCGGCTAACTTAAAAACGACGCCATATGGATAAGCAACAGTGTTTCCTTCGTGATGATCATTAGTCGCAGTGAAAACAATATTTGGTCGCGACGAATATAAGCAAACCCTTCTTCCAACGTTCCTTCGATCCTCTAATCACCTACAATATTCAAATTAAGCTCATAGTCATCGATTCTCGGGTATTTGGGATACATAGGAGTCAATGAATGAAGTAAACTTAGAAATTAACATATAAAAGCACACAATTGACCCTTATACCCCTTATGCACAATAACCTCTATCTTAACCCAAAATAACACAATTAAAGACCACAAAAGCATAAATTTGGATTAGAAAACATATATAAAATATGAGACTTATCAAGAAGTTACTGGATTAAAGGTACTCAATGCTGAAATTTAATAACGTAACAAAGAGCAGACACATGGGATGAGAGCAATTGCAAATGCTACTTCAGAAAAGCGAAACAAAATGGCAAATGCTAACAATGAGCCATATGGAAAAAAAAAATAGGAAGAGTCCATACAAGAGAATGATAGAAAGGATCTTACCATGCCTTATTATACAATAGTGGGATTTAAATTATATGTTCTTGAGTTCAAACATTATTTTGAGATTTCATTGTTGTACTTGTGTGAATATGATGATGGTACTCATTATTGTGGTCATACTTGTCATGGTGACTTGTTACTCACAAAAGAAATACAAAGTCAGCTACTGTTATGAAACTACTTGAATGGATAAAGACACAACTAAAAAGAAAGCAATAACATATCAATTGTTATATTTCAATTTGAGATGTGATTTTAGTTAGTTCAAAATGTGTATAAATTTGTGAATATGGGAATTTGCACAATTTCAATGTAAGGAATTATATTTTATTAATATATTACATGTCAATTAATTCCAATCTTTTATTTTTCCCCACCAATTTGCAAGTCTAGAAGCTATTATTCACAACTAAAATATGCCATTTTCCAGCAAGGATACATAAATTCACAACAAAAACATGTCCATTTATAGGTGACCTAATTTAGTTCAAAAATTTGAACATGATCATTGACAAGTCTATGGGCTACTATTCACAATGAAGATAAATGACTTTACAACTAAATTAATTAAGCATATTCACAACTAGAATACATAATTTCACAACAAACATTGGGTGATTCACAATAAAGATAAATAAGTTTACAACTAAATATAGGTATTGACAACTAATCGAATTCACAAGAGAGATATGAGAATTTGTAACCATTGGCATTAATTGAGGGAGTTAGCATTCACAACCAAGATAAAGAGATATACAAGAGGAATACAAGAATTTACAACCATTGAAAATAAGTGAGGGAGTTAGTATTCACAAGTAAAATACAAAAATTTACAACCAAGATAAGGAGATATACAAGAGAGATGCGGAAATTTACAATCATAATAATTAAGGGAGTTAGATTCAACAATGAAATACGGGAATTCACAATCAATATAAGGAGATACAAAAGTGGGATACGGGAGTTGACAATCAAAGTAAGACCATTGACAAGTAAAAATACCATTGGAAATAAATTAGGGAGTTAAAATTCACCAATAGAATATGAAAATTTACAATCAATATAAAGAGATTTACAAGAAGGATATAGAAACTTATAACCGGAGTAAGGCCATTTATAAGTGGAGCTACCATATTTCACTTGTTAATTTAAATGTGTCAAATGAGGAATTTATGTTAGATTTAAGGTTTTGATGATAACTTAAGAAATCTGTGTTTTAGTAAGCTGATCGATCACCTGATCGATCAAAGATTTATTGATCACATGATAGATAAAGCTTCTGTGTAATCAAATAACTTAGCAGAAATGTTAATCGATAACTTGATAGATAAATCAATTTGTATATGTTGATCAATCAATTGATCGATCATTGTTAACACAGTTTTGTATAGAAGTTTGCAAAAAATTATTGATCAATTGATCGATAATCTAATGATTGAATAATTGACAGATAATGGGACACAATTTTTAGTAAGTGTTTATCGATCACTTGATCAATAAATAAGTTATCGATGAGAAAACAGATAAATGGTAAAGCTTCCTACTCTCATTGTGTTTTGTTTTAATCACCATTTATCAATCACTTTATCAGTCACAACTTTATCGATAACTTGTCCTATCATTGCATTATAATTTATCTGTTTATTGATATTTTTCTTGTGTTTAAGTGTTTTGAAAAATACTTTATTGATCACTTGATCGATCATTATCCTTTTATTGAATTAAACTGTGTTAAGCTTTTTTTTTTTATCACTTGATCAATTATCGATTTATTGATAAAATAATCGATCATCCAATCTTCTAAACATTCTGTTTTCCCATAACATGATCGATCAAACATGCTCTTGGCATTTCAGAATTGAGCTTCTCGACTACTTTGTTATTGATCACTTGATCGATCAATCTTTGACCGATTACTTAATCATTTTAGGATTTGTGCTCTATATGAAAATCTTTGTTAAACTTCATTTTATCGATCAAATTTTCTATCATCCATTTATCGATAAAGTATTCGATCAATGTACCTTGAAAATGAAATTCTCTCTTACTTTTCTTTATCGATAAATTAATCGATCAAACATTTTTCGATCACTTATTTGATCAATGATCCAGCTCTTTCAATACCAGAAGCTACGATAAGATTTAAGAATATTCTGAATATTTCTTTTTGAGCTTTTCTCAGCCTTGCTGATTATCTTAATACTCTATTTTAAGAGTTTCAAAATCATAGGTGACCTTGAGTCTTTTCTCTACATATTTTTTCTTAAGTCATTCTTTTCATTTATCGATCACTTGATCGATCATGAGTTAATCCATAACTTGATCTATATAAGTATAGTTATCTGTTTCAAAATCTTTCATCTTAATTAATCGATAACATAATTGATAAACTAGTTATCGATCATGTCTTTCATCAAGGATGATCGGTTCATAGTTATTGGATTTGATATTTGATTGATTTCCTTCACTTCTGCCATATGAATATTACTATCATTTTATTAGTTATCTTCCTGAATTTCATTCTGAAGGAAAAACTTATTAGATTGAAGTATTGTTACAGATTACGAAGAAAGTTCAATGGTTATCTAATGGTTATTCAGTAGACTATAACCTACCATGTCAAACATTAAATGGCGAATACTGTTGCAACAAGGAAAACATGCAACCAAACTCTTAATGGCTAGAAGCTTTTCCATCTAACGGTTATTAAACTTCTACAACTATAAAAGGCGCAATGAAGCATTGAATGTGGATATTGAATACACGAGCTACCTTCTGCAAATATTTTACTGTTGCATTCAATACTCTGTTTTTGTCTTTAATGAGTTTCAGTATTTCTCATTCATTTACTCTGTGAGAGAGACTAATACACCATCTTTAATCACTTTCTGAGTGTAACTCAAGGGTATGGACTCTTAAGTGCGTTTGTAACCTTACGGGTATCAAGGGGGAGTGATTGAGAAGATTAATTCCTGTATTGAGGCACCAAGAGCCCGGTTAATCTTAGATTATAGTGAAAATCTCATAGGTGTTTTAAGGACTGGACGTAGGTCAAGTGGTTAAGATCAAACTAATATAAATCCAGTGTCTTTGATCTACGATGAAATCCTTCTAACTCTAAAGCTCTCAATTTTATTAATTTCATTGTTTCAATTCAGTTAAAATTTTTATAACTCACCCAATTCACCCCTATTAGAAGCAATCTCACCCAAGAGGGGGGTGAATTGGGTGAGTTAAAAAAATTACAGAATTAAAACGAGACAATATCAGAAACAGAGAGATAGAGTTAAGAGGGATTTCACCACAGAGGGAAGACACAAGATTTATACTGGTTCGGTCTTAACCACTTGACCTACGTCCAGTCCTCAAAACACCTCTGAGTATTTCACTATCTACCAAGATTGATCGGGCTCTTGGTGCCTCAGTATAGTAATTGAATCACTCAATCACTCCCCCCTTACTCCCATAAGGATACAAACCCACTCAAGAGTCCATACTCTTGAGTATCACTCAGTAGTGATTAATAAAGGATAGATATCGACTCTCTTACAGAGTGAATTTTAATGATGAATACTGACGCTCAGTAATATTGAAGGAACAGAGTATTGAATGCTAGACTTAATAATCACAGAAGGTAGTTCCGGTATTCAATCCACTCATTAATGCTTCTTCACGCCTTTTATAGTTGAGATCGTTAAGTAACCGTTAGACAGAAGAGCTTCTAGCCGTTGTGACTCCGTTTGCGTGTTTCGCCAGTTCCAACAGTTCTGCCATTAATGCGTTTGAGCTTTTGACACTGTAGGTTACAGGCTGTAATCCCGTTGAAGAGCCGTTGTAATTTCTCTTAGTAATCTGCATATTTTAAACTTAAATAAGTAAGAGTCTTGCGATGTAAGCTTTAGTCATGAACCAGGAAGAATGACTAATTGATTACTCAGTGATTCTAGATGAAATGAATTATCCGTAAAAAGTGTAGAAAGACATTCTGGACATGGTTGATCGGAGTAGTGATCGATTACTGGTTGACCGATTAGGTTATCGAAAAACAGAGTGAGAAATTTTCGATCAGTTGAAGAGGTTTATCGATCAGATGATGGAACAATGGTTTATCGATCATGTGATCGATAAAGTGCAACAGGAAATCTTAGGCTGATATGTAAATCAGAGTTCCTTTGAATATACATCACTTAGTAAAGTAATCATGAAGATTGTGCAAGCTAAAAAACAGTTTAAAGTAAGTAGACAAGTGAGTGAGAAATGTTATAGCTCGCTGAAATTAAGCTGACAGAAGTCAATGATCGATTAGTTTATCGAGTAAAGGTTGATCGATCAATTTATCGATAATTCAAGTGTTACAGAATTGAAGCTTTAGTGCATGTTGATCGAACACATTATCGATAAGGTTGTGATCGATAATGTTATCGATAAGAGTCAAATGTAAAACCTTTAGTGAGAAACAAGGATACCAAGAATTATCGAATAGATGATCGATCAAGACATGTTCGATCAGGTTATCGATAAACAATGAAGTGAAGAATTTGTTCTAAAGTTGTTTATCGATCATGTTATCCGAAAAAGTGTTATGTAGGAGAGCTTAATTATCGATAAGGTTATAGATAATTTAGTCTTAGGAAAAACTAAGCAGAAGCAACTGGCACACAGATTATCGATCATGTTATCGATAATTTGATGATTGATAAAGTTATCAATCAATAGTCTATAATCAGTACCTGCATTTCAGAAGGTTAGAGCTCAATGTTCGATCATATTATTGATAAAAAAAATGATCGATAATGTGATCGATAAACAATGACAGAATCAATAATCAAACAGGTAGAGTGTCTTACCATTTATCGATGTCGTTATCGATAACTCATTTATCAATCACTTGATCAATAAGATCAGTTCAGATTCACTTCTTTTTATCTATCACTTGTTCGATCATCTTGGATTATCGATTAATCTATCGATAATCGATAGTTACCTTATATGACTTTTACGTTAGCGATAATCGATCATTTTATCGATCAATGAATTATCGAACAGCTCATCGATTAAAATACTTAACATTAAACTGATTTATACAAAACAATTATCTAACAGCTTATCGATAATCATTTGATCGATCAGATGATCGATCAACACACTTAACCAATTTAATCTAACTTTGTTATCATCAAAACCATAATCCTAACATTCTCCCCCTTTTTGATGATGACAAAACATAAGTAAGAGATATAAGCCAGTTAACATTAGAAACATCAATAATCAAAATTAAACATAACATATTCACAGCCATAGATAATCAGTGAGAATGCAAACTATTAACTGTAAACTCTAAACATGCATTAGTAGTTAAAGTATATATCAGTAACATCGTCAAAGTACAAAAATGACAGGAAATAAAAACAACTAAGAAATGTCAGTTTTCTTCTCCCCCTTTTTGTCAGCATCAGATGAGGGGGAAGGAGTAGGAACAGAGGGAATGGTCAAGGGAATAGGAAGAGCAAGAGTGGTAGGGATAGCGATAGAGGTAGATGGGATAGAAGGAGAAGTGGAAATAGGAGAAGTGGGTAAGGGAGAGGAAGGAGGTGCAGGCTCAGGGTGAGGAGGAGAGGGTAGATGAAATAAGAGATCCTCATAGCTGAAGCTTGTGCTGGGGGCAGTGAAGTTGTTACAGAGAGAAGTGACCATCCCTTTGAGCTCTATAAGTTCTTTGTCCACTGAATCAAATCTCTCTGAAACTTCTTTTTCCAAAACCATCATGGCTTGTCGGTGAAGGTCTAAGATTTTGGAAATGCCATCAAACTTTCTATCAGAGATTTCCCCATACTCTCTGGCAGTGATGTATACTCTCGATTTTCAAATGCTTGAAGCTCAACCTGAAACATCTCCCTGAGTGATCTCTCCATAAAAGATGGACCAGGGGCATGAGATGGAGCGGCAGTGGATTCAGCCTTATCCTGAGTGCGAGAGGTACTTACAGCTAGTTGCTTCCCTTTATCCTTCTGAGAGATCTTCTGTGATGGCTTGAAGGGAACAGAGATCCGCATCTTGTGGAGTTGTGTGAGACCAAAAGCAGATACCTTGGTCTTGAGTTCTCCAGGCTCAAATGGGGCAATATTATGTGCCTGAAGAAGGTAGGTGGCCAACTGAGGATAGGGAATTGGGGTGTATTTGGACTTGTTAAGAACAAAGTCCTTCATCTCAGTGTAGATAAGGTCCCCAATATTGAGCTTCTCTCCACTGATAATTCTTGCTAAGAGCAAATAGTCATCCTGAGTGAGGTGTGAGAAGCTTCCAGACTTATTTACCATACTCCTAGAGTAGATGTAATGTATGATTCGATAGTAATCACACATCTGCTTAGGAGGGAAATTCAGCTCACCAGGGTAATCATCACTCTGCATTAAAATTTTGTAGGCTTTTACCTCATTCATGTTGCCCCCTCTCACAAATTCTTGAGTCCCAAGTAACTCATTTAATTTGACACTTGTGAGTTTGAAAGATCTGCCTCTTAGTGTGACCCTTAAGTAGTTTTCTATAAGATTGTCCTGATCATCATACTCTCCTACAGATTCCATATTACAGTAGAATCTTTTAACTACCTCAGGACAGTATTCACCACCAATGATTAACCAATTTGAATAATGCTGCAATAGGTCACTTAAGTCGAGATCAATCTGTTTGTTTTTCTTCAGACCCTCTAAGTCCACAGATACCACAGGACAGAATTTTCTATTGGCAAAATCAGCTTTATACTTTGCTATATTAACTTCACTATCAAGATTGCCAGTTAACAACTCAGAGAACTCAGTTGATATACCTTCAGGGGGAATTTGCCGCGCGACTCCTTCACTTACCCTTTGCTTTTTCTTTCTCGGTTGTTTAGGGATGGATATGTTCAATACGGTCTCCACAGCTTTCTGAACTAAGGCGCCATCATCCGACTCGGTTTCTGATTCTTTAGTGACTATCGGTAATTTTGATTTGGACCGGGGAGATTTTCTTGGAGGGATCGGTTGCTCTTCGGCCCGACTTTCACGAATTTTCAGAACACCTTTCTTCTTTGATGATTCTTCCCTTACCTTCGGTCTATATCTCTTCCAAGTACCCAAAGGAGTGGTATCGCTTGATTGGATTTGCTTCTCCGACCCTTCTTCCCTTTCCACACTTGGTTGTTTTACTCGCGCCATTTCTGAGGTATTGAGAGATTTCTGAGAAATTGAACAGCTGAAATGGTGTTTTTTGAGCTCGGTGAAGGTCGATAAGGTAGTAGTGATGGAATCAAGTAGAAGAGAGGTTGGTAATTTAATAGAACAGTGATTCCTGACCGTTGCGAGAAACAGGGGACGGGTATTGTTCGAGTTAGGGTTCGATAACTGACAGAGGGGTTTAAAAAAAAATACCATTATAATCTTCAGAATTATCGATCAAGTTATCGATCAACTCTTGATTGATCACATGTTCGATAAATATGAAGAACACACATGAACACAGAACAGAATTATCGATCAAGTTATCGATCATGCAATTATCAAACATGTTATTGATAAAATCAGTAATAGAGATGCATACCTGGTCTAGTTTATCAATCATTTGATTGATAATCTAATTATCGATCAGCTTATCGATTAATGCTTACCAATTCTGAATGAGAGGTCTCGAAACCTTGAGGCTCCTGATCGATGTTTTGATCGATAAGGCATTTATCGATCAAGTCATCGATAATTGTTGTGTTGGAGTACTTTCTTTTCTCACGACTTGGATTTATCGATCAGGTGATCGATAAATTACTTTCTTTTCGCCTTCATGATTATCGATCAAGTGATCGATAATCTCATACTCTGTTTACCTCTGTTTTTCTTTATCAAAACAGAGCTTCCTGCAAAACAAATTTCTACATACTCCGATGCTTAAGTTAGTTATTTTATCATCAAAACATTAAATTTAAACAATTAATCTTGAGAGATAACATGAGATTTCTTACAATTCATTGGGATTTACCATTCCCAATTCTCTTCGAAAGAAGTTGAACTTCTGTTGATCTAGAGGTTTCGTGAAGATGTCGGCTATTTGATATTCAGTGGGGATGAACTCAACCTTCACATCCTTCTTTTGAACATGGTCCCGAATGAAGTGATGTCGGACATCGATGTGTTTGGTTTAGGCATGATGGACTGGATTCTTGGACAGACTTATCGTGCTCGTATTATCACATAGGATTGGAATCTCATGTAAGTTGATTCCTAAATCCTATATTTGTTGCTTTAACCATAAGATCTGAGCGCAACAGCAGGCAGTGGCTACATATTCTGATTCTGTTGAGGAGATTGCCACGGTATTCTGATTTTTACTTGACCATGAGACAAGACATCCTCCGAAAAATTGACATTGTCCACTGGTGCTTTTTCTGTCCATCTTATATCCACCATGATCTGCGTCTGAGTATCCCACTAGATATTCGGTTCCCCTTTTTGTGTACCAGATTCCTAAATTTTGAGTTCCTACAAGATATCTGAGTATCCTCTTGACAGCTTCTTCATGTGATTCTTTTGGAGCTGATTGATATCTTGTGCACATTCCTACACTGAACTGAATATCTGGTCTACTAGTAGTGAGGTATAGTAATGAGCCAATCATCCCTCTGTATCTTGTTAGATTTATGTTTTTGCCGTTTTCGTCTACATCGAGCGAATAGGTTGAGCTCATAGGAGTCTTTACACTTTTGGCATTCTCCATTCCAAATTTCTTCAGTAACTCCTTCAGGTATTTCGTCTGGGATATAAATATGCCGTTTTTCTTCTATTTGATTTGTAATCCCAGAAAGAAATTTAGTTCTCCCATCATGGACATCTCGAATTCTCCCTGCATAAGCTTAGCAAATTCTTGACAAAGATCTTCGTTAGTAGCACTGAAAATAATATCATCCACATAAATTTGAACAATCAAAAGATCTTTCTTATTTCTTTTAATGAAGAGTGTGGCATCCACTTTACCTCTTTTAAATCCTTTTTCTATTAAGAAGTTGCTAAGACGTTCATACCAGGCTCTAGGAGCTTGCTTTAAATTGTATAACGCCTTTTTAAGTTTGTAAACGTGATTAGGAAAATTTGAGTTTTCAAAACCGGGAGGTTGTTCGATAAAAACCTCTTCTAAGATATAACCATTCAGAAATGCACTTTTAACATCCATTTGATATAGTTTGAAATCTTTGATGCAAGCAAATGCCAAAAGAACTCGTATGGCTTCCAATCTGGCCACTGGAGCATACGTTTCTTCATAATCGATACCTTCTTCTTGATTATAACCTTTAGCTACCAATCTGGCTTTGTTCTTGATGATTTGTGTAGACTCATCGAGCTTGTTTTTGAATACCCATTTGGTGCCAATGACCGGATGATCATCTGGTCTGGGTACCAATTTCCAAACTTGATTTCTCTCAAATTGGTTAAGCTCTTCCAGCATTGCAACTATCCAGAATTCATCGGATAGTGCTTCGTCAATACTAGAGGGTTTAATGTGAGATATGAATGCAGAAAAATGAACTTCATTGAACACTTGTCTCCGGGTTTTGACCCCTTTATTGACTTTACCAATGACTTGTTCCAGTGGATGATCTCGATTATGTCTCCATGCCTTTGGCTGTTCTAGATTTTCTTGTGAAGAAGGATTATTTAAACATCTCTGTTTTCTGAAACGGTTTCTGAGGTTAATTTGTTTGAATTTTTGTTCAAATCCAGTTTTTGAAAGTTTTGAACGACCTCAGCATCATCATCTAAAGGTTTTGAAATTGGTTCAATTTCAGCAAACACTACATGAATTGATTCTTCTATTGTAAAGGTTCATTTATTGAAAATTCTGTAAGCTTTACTATGATTAGAATAACCAAGAAACAAACCCTCATCAGCTTTAGGATCGAATTTACCCAAATTTTCTTTGTTGTTGTTGTGAATATAGCATCTGCTCCCAAAGATCCTTAGATGAGTCAAGTTGGGTTTTCTCCCCTTGTACAATTCATATGGTGTCTTTCCCAGCAGCGTTCTGATGTAGGCTCTATTGGATATGTAGCAAGCTGTGCTCATTGCCTCTGCCCAGAATACTTTTGAGACTCCTTTCTCATTCAACATAGCTCTAGCCATTTCCGTGAGTACTCTATTCTTTCGTTCAACTACTCCGTTCTATTGAGGAGTTCTTGGTGCAGAGAAGTTGTGGTCAATTCCATGCTCCTCACAGTAGTCTGCAAATTCATTGTTTTCAAATTCTCCTCCGTGATCAGACCTGATTGACACAATAGATATACCTTTCTCATTTTGGACCTTTTTGGCAAAAACAATGAATGCATTAAATGTTTCATCTTTAGAGGAAAGAAACAAAGTCCATGTAAATCTCGAATAGTCATCAACTATCACAAGAGTATACAGATTTCAGTTGAGACTGACCAAATCCATGTGAATCATTTGGAGTGGTCTTTCAGTTGAGACTGTCTTCTTAGATTTAAACGAAGACTTTGTTTGTTTACCCTTTTGACATGCATCACAAATAATATCACGTTCATACTGAATTTTTGGTAAATCGACAACTAATTCCCTTTTTGTTAATTTTGAAAGTTGATTCATGTTAACATGTGCAAGTCGTTTGTGCCAAATCCAACTTTTCTCCTTTTTACTAATAAAATAGTTTTCAGAGGTTTTAGAATCAATTTGAAGTGTATAACAGTTACCGTCCCTTGGAGCTCTTAGCTTTGTATTCAACTCTTCTTTCTTTAAAGGTAGGTCATCTTTGCTTATGATTAAGCATTCTTCAGAATCAAAGATCACCCAGTTGTTTTTGTCTGCACTTTGACTGACGCTGAGGAGATTATGACATAGACCTTCCATGTAGTATACGTCTTCGACCTTTATGCCCATGTTACTTCCAATTTCTCCGATTCCAGCAATTCTTCCTGTAACACCTCATGTTTAAATCAATTAACTTTCCTTGCGGAAGCATTTGGAATCACTTTTGAAGGCTACAATTGATGAAAAATTAAGTTTGAAAATTTTCATTTACGAGTTACTATTCATTGTCACCTTAAAATGTGACAAACTTCGAAAATTCATAACTAATTGTAGAAAAATCAAAATTGAGTGATTCTAAGTTCTAAAGAAAGATCTTTGGATAAAAGTTTGAGGAAAAATAGTTTCTGAACTGATTGCCTTGAAATTCAAGCTCAATTTCCTTTGAAAAAGTTACTGTTCATTTGGTCATTTGTGGATTTTACTGTATTTTTGCCTAACTTTGGAAAGGCATAACTTTCTGCTCGATTATTGGAATCGAGCAAACTACCCCTCGTTTTAAAGAGAAACATCATATCTCTTTGCTTGCCAAATCTTATGACCTAACTCACTTGTTTGATAGGTCAAACTGGAGCTACAAACTCACTGCTCCAGGACTTACGTTTTATCCCTTAACATCTCTTTAATTCTTTTTATTTCTTTGGCATACATAACATGGCCTTACTCTTTCCCGTTCATGCTCATACACTTTCATTCGTTCCATAAATATTATAATTAAATACATGGCATCATTGGCATCCATAATATAGTTCACAAAATAGTAGAATTATACATTTATCAACAGTCTCATCCATTAACAAGAATAATTCTCCGCTTACTTCTCCTTGCCTCTCATGCCATTATTGCCCATCATTGATTGACCTAAATGGTTGGTTAGGGAGGGGTGAGATTCAGGGGAATCTCAGTAGCAAACACTACCCATAAGCATGCAAGACATAATGCACATGTATGACATGTTATAACATTAACACATGAATGCCATGGAAAGTAAGCTAAAGCATTTCATGCTTCCATAACATATTGCCAAGGCAAAACATAACATAAACTTGCAAACATAACTTTGCAAACATTTCATCATAGCTTAGTCACATCATGGCAACACAATCACATCATGCAAGCATACATATCAAGCACACAGTATAGGTAAGTTCACTACCTTGTAACATGGCTTTCCCCTTGCTTTTCCTTTGATTCCCTTGTCTTTCCAACCATGTGGACATTCGGTCAACATCACCAAACATCCTCTTGGATGTTCCAAAGGTCCTAAACATAGTCACATTGATCATACAATCCATTAAGACCACTAGATTACATAAAGTTCAAGACCAGCTTTCTTGAACCTCAACCCTTTCTCGAACCTCAACCCTTTCTCTTAGTCTTAGGGTTTTCTTTCCAAGTTTTCTAACATAAATCTTATCATTTCCCATCCTTAAGATCCATTTCTTGTCAATTAGAACCACTTTAGATGGCCTTAGATTCAAGAATACCAAATCTGGAAATTTTGCTTCGCGGGTATTGTTCACGCAGAATTTCCAGAATTTTTGCTCAACTTTAAAAATTCATAATTAATTCTAGAAAAATAAAAATTGAGTGGTTCCAAGTCTCACTGAAATCTCCTTAAGTTAAATTTACATGAAAATTAGTTTCAGGAACCAATTCTATGCCAAACAGCACCGGAATTGTACGGAACTCGAAACTCTTCCAAAAGTTCAACACTGTTTCCAGATTTCAAACCCTAACTTTGAAAAATCACCATAAATCGTACACATATCCAAATAAAGTGTTCTACCTATGGATTTAAAGCTCACAGAGTTTACTTTAAGAATACAAAATTTCAGAATCAGATACGCACAGTAATTAATCCGAAATAGGCATAAAATCAGGTGCTATAACCATCACATATCTTGTTTTAGAGTTTGATCTGGCTTGGAACCACTTGGCCTTTCTTTCTCCCTCTTCTTTCTCTCTCTAGAAACCATTTTGCAAGAGCTTCCCCATGGATTCCTTATGCTTGGACGAAATGGTAGGAAGGGGAGGGGGTATTTATAGAAAAGCAGACTGAATCTGGACCGTTGATCTTAAAAATACGTGGCTCGATCTGGACCGTCCATTTTCTCTTTTGATCTTACGGTGACAAGTGTCCTATGACATCATGCTTACCTCATCATGATGACATCATGCTTACATCATCAAGCCACATGTCTTTAATCTGACCGCACACGTGTCTTGCATCCGACTGTACACGTGTCTTACATCCGACCGTACACGCAATACCTTCTTTTCCCATCTAACCGTACACTTGTCACTTTCATGTCCTTTCATCATTTATGGCATTAAAATAGGGAGAAAATAAATGGAAAATTCGTGCAAAAATATTTCCTTAATTATTTCTCCACTTATCAAGCCAATCTTGCACCGTAACGGATATTTTTCGGGTCCTGACTTACCCTGTACCACTGGGACAACTTCTTCTTAAAATTCTGGCCAATAAAAGGTACATATATGGCGCCATCTCAGAGGAGCATAGATGAAAATAATTAGCTCTACTAACAGGCTACTTAACCTTACTAAGTCATGCAGTAGAGATTTCACTATAACGGGTAGACAAAAAGACTGTCTAAAATATTCCCGTACTACGTTCTGATTTTTATGCTGTCCATAAATATCTTCTGGTGACTCAGCATGATGACTCGTAGGTGTCATGATTACGCTTGATGACTCAGCACGCTGACTCGTCGGTGTCATGATTACGCTTGATGACTCAGCACGCTGACTCAGCATCGTCATGATGGCTCTTAAATATTTTCTTTGGTTTTGTCTCCTATTTAGGGGACAAAATTATTTAATATTTGACTGGAGCATTTTATTCAATCTAGAGCTCCAAAAATTCATCCAAAAATATCATAAAATTCCTCATATTCTAGAGAAAATCTGTGAATTTTCTTAGCTCATAACTCAACCTGTAGCCCCACTTAAAAATCATTCTTTAAAATGCCCTTTTTCAGCAAACCTGGCTTTTAAGTATTCTTAAAGCCATTTTGCTAGTTCTCTGGGGATGAGACTAATTTTATAATTTTTTTATAGTCTCTTAGATCATACATCCCCATTTTACCATAATTTTCTGAGGTTTTCTTATGACTCAAACAATTAAATCTACCTCTACATCTCAAATTGAGTCATAAACTTATAAATTCCTTTTAAGTTACCTCAGGGGTATTTTTGTCATCTCTCTTCACAAAAGAGCCTTAGAATATTATTTCCCATTTTCTGGGATTTTCTCAGAATTTTCTAATTACTTTCCATTTTTACCCCTGATGGCCGTAACTTTCTGAATTTACGGTTTTACCCCTGCTTAGGCTCAACCTCATAAAACCATCTCTTTGAGGCTTCTAACTTAACCTTTGGTCTGTATCTAGCCTCTTTTCTCTTTCTGGGCCTTTGAGACTTTACTGGAGCCTCTAACTTTGATTACCCTTTAGCCCCTTAAAACCTTCACTTTGCAATTTAGTCCCTAAAACTGCTTTAACTTCCTTTCTCATCTTTAAGACCTCTACTAAAAAGGGGTCTGGTAGCCTATCTTATTCAGGCTATTTCTGATACTTCTAGGTCCAAAATTCGAGATGTTATACTTCCCGATTGGTTTCCTCCGAAACTTACTTTTCCTCCTTCTTTTGGTTTAAGTGATGTAAACTTCTCAGTGTCACCCGTCATGTGTTTGGAGCATCCGCTGTCAATATACCATTTGTTTGTTCTGGATGCCTTGAGACATACCTGTAAAATCACAATCATGTTTTAGGTACACATACCTTCTTGGGTCCTTTTGGTTAGTATGAGTTGTCTTTGGTACATAAGTACCTTTGGGCACCCATTTTAATGTTCCGTAGGTTCCTTTCTTCTTATAGTAACAAGAAGAAGTTGAATGACCTTTACGGTTGCAGTAAGAACAAAGTGCAAATGGATTTGAAGAATGCACAGTATTTCTAAAATATGTAAGATATGATCTACCACTACTCTTTTTCTTTCCCTTTGACTTATCCTGAGTTGGATCGTATCCTATACCGGTTTTGTCCATCGAACATCGTTGAGCTCCTAGGATTACTTTAAGCATTTCACTACCTTTAGTAAATTTTTCTAAAGTTCTGGTAAGATCCTCAATCTTCTTTTTGTTCATTTCGCAATCTTTGCAAACTGAGAGCGAATCTACATTATCTTCAACCTTTGATTGTTGTTCTTCTAAGAACTTTATTCTTTTCTTGGAGCTTACCAACTCCTTTGCAATTCTTACTAATTCTAAATGTAATGCATTGTATTCGGACTGTAATTCATCATAAGATGGTTTAGAAATTATTACCTCATCTGTCTCTGATTCTTCATTTTCCTAGGCCACTAAACAGATGTTAGCGGTTACTTCATCATCACTTTCTTCTTCTTTCTCCGAAGAACTATCTCCCCAGATTGATGTAACGAAGGCTTTCTTCTTTCTAAATCTTTCTTTCTTCTTTTCTTTATCCTTCATTCTGGATAGTTGGGGACATTCTGCCTTGATATGTCCTGGCTTCTTGCATTCGAAGCAAATGATTGGATCCTTTGATTCATTCTGATATGTTGAGGCTCTGCGTTTTGGCTGGAACTTCTTTCCAGTTCTGTTCTTATAGAATTTCTTGAACCTTCTGACTATCAGGCCCATTTCATCATCTTCAAGATCATCTTCATTGTCATCTTTGCTCTCTTGAGTTTTAAGAGCGATGCTTTTCCGGTTCTTCTCGTTCATCTCCTTTTTGTATTTTTGCTTGCTCTCGTATTCAGCGAGGCTTCCGAACAGCGCTGCAACAAAACCAATGGACTCTCCTTTGGTTTCTTCAATTGCTGTTACTTTCTGTTCCCATTCTTTTGTGAGACCACTCAGTATTTTCCTCACTTGATCTTCCTGACTATATTTCTTTCCAAGTGCTGTGAGGTGGTTTATGAGATGTGAGAATTTGACCTCCATGTCTCGGATACTCTCTCCATCCTTCATTCTGAATAACTCGAATTCGATGGTGAGAGTGTTGATTCTGCTCTGTTTTACATCGGTGGTTCCTTCGTGAGCTATCTCCAGGGTTTCCCACATTTCCTTTGCAGTTTCCAGACTTGAAACTCTGAAGTATTCCCTCTGGCTAAGTGCACATGTGAGTATGTTGATAGCTTTGTCGTTTAGGGTCACCAGCTTCTTGTCTTCCTCGTCAAACTCCCTGGGACTCTTGCGTACTTGCTGTCCATCTATTGTTTTCATTGGGACATAGTTGCCGTGCTCTATTACGTCCCACAATCCATACTCTGTGGCCTTGATGAAGATCTTCACCCTCATTTTCCAGAAGGTGTAATTTTCTCCACTGAAGCCTGGCGGTTTGGACGTTGAGCATCCTTCCGGTAGTACACTGTCTCTGAATCCTGCCATTGGATCTCTCTTCGGACTGTTAAATCTTTAATGAAGAGACCTACTCTGATACCAAATGTTAGAAGCAATCTCACCCAAGAGGGGGTGAATTGGGTGAGTTAAAAAAATTACAGAATTAAAACGAGACAATATCGGAAACAGAGAGATAGAGTTAAGAGGGATTTCACCACAGAGGGAAGACACAAGATTTATACTGGTTTGGTCTTAACCACTTGACCTACGTCCAGTCCTCAGAACACCTCTGAGTATTTCACTATCTACCAAGATTGATCGGGCTCTTGGTGCCTCAGTACAGTAATTGAATCACTCAATCACTCCCCCTTACTCCCATAAGGATACAAACCCACTCAAGAGTCCACACTCTTGAGTATCACTCAGTAGTGATTAATAAAGGATAGATATCGACTCTCTTACAGAGTGAATTTTAATGATGAACACTAACGCTCAGTAATATTGAAGGAACAGAGTATTGAATGCTAGACTTAATAATCACAGATTCCGGTATTCAATCCACTCATTAATGCTTCTTTGTGCCTTTTATAGTTGAGATCGTTAAGTAACCGTTAGACAGAAGAGCTTCTAGCCGTTATGACTTCGTTTGCGTGTTTTGCCAGTTCCAACGGTTCCGCCGTTAATGTGTCTGAGCTTTCTGACACTGTAGGTTACAGGTTATGTAATCCCGTTGAAGAGCCGTTGTAATTTCTCTTAGTAATCTGCATATTTTAAACTTAAATAAGTAAGAGTCTTGCGGTGTAAGCTTTAGTCATGAACCAGGAAGAATGACTAATTGATTACTCAATGATTCTAGATGAAATGAATTATCCGTAAAAAGTGCAAAAAGACATTCTGGACATGGTTGATCGGGGTGGTGATCAATTACTAGTTGATCGATTAGGTTATTGAAAAACAGAGTGAGAAATTTTCGATCAATTGAAGAGGTTTATCAATCAGATGATGGAACAATGGTTTATCGATCATGTGATCGATAAAGTGCAACAGGAAATCTTAGGCTGATATGTAAATCAGAGTTCCTTTGAATATACATCACTTAGTAAAGTAATCATGAAGATTGTGCAAGCTAAAAAACAGTTTGAAAGTAAGTAGACAAGTGAGTATGAGAAATGTTATAGCTCATTGAAATTAAGCTAACAGAAGTCAATGATCGATTAGTTTATCGAGTAAAGGTTAATCGATCAATTTATCGATAATTCAAGTGTTATAGAATTGAAGCTTTAGTGCATGTTGATCGAACACATTATCGATAAGGTTGTGATCGATAATGTTATCGATAAGAGTCAAATGTAAAACCTTTAGTGAGAAACAAGGATACCAAGAATTATCAAATAGATGATCGATCAAGACATGTTCGATCAGGTTATCATAAACAATGAAGTGAAGAATTTGTTCTAAAGTTGTTTATCGATCATGTTATCCGAAAAAGTGTTATGTAGGAGAGCTTAGTTATCGATAAGGTTATAGATAATTTAGTCTTAGGAAAAACTAAGTAGAAGCAACTGGCACACAGATTATCGATCATGTTATCGATAATTTGATGATTGATAAAGTTATCGATCAATAGTCTATAATCAGTACCTGCATTTCAGAAGGTTAGAGCTCAATGTTCGATCATATTATCAATAAAAAAATGATTGATAATGTGATCGATAAACAATGACAGAATCAATAATCAAACAGGTAGAGTGTCTTACCATTTATCGATGTCGTTATTGATAACTCATTTATCGATCACTTGATCAATAAGATCAGTTCAGATTCACTTCTTTTTATCTGTCACTTGTTCGATCATCTTGGATTATCGATTAATCTATCGATAATCGACAGTTACCTTATATGACTTTTACGTTAGCGATAATCGATCATTTTATCAATCAATGAATTATCGAACAGCTCATCGATTAAAATACTTAACGTTAAACTGATTTATACTAAACAGTTATCTGACAGCTTATCGATAATCATTTGATCGATCAGATGATCGATCAACACACTTAACCAATTTAATCTAACTTTGTTATCATCAAAACCATAATCCTAACAACCCCTCTCTTGGGTGAGACTACCACTAACAATTTAAAACTGACTGAGAGCCAGATAAAATAATAGAGGCAAAGATGAAAAAACTTTTGAGTGTGAAGTGAAACCCAGGCAGAGAACGGACCATCATTTTGAAAAGTTCTTATCAAGGAAGAACAGTATTAAAAACTATGTCCGAAATTCCTAAAAATTTTTGAAAATCCATAAAAAATAGAATAAAGTGTCTAAAATATTATTTGACACCTAAAAGGTAAAAACAAGATAAAAATAACTTGTTAGAGGATTTTCTATAGTTAGAGGTATTTTTGGCTAATTAAGGAAAAAGTAGTCAAAGTGAATTATTTTAAATGTACACAAGCCTCAATTATTCAGAAAAAATGAGAAAAAAATTAGTTAAGAGTTTATAATAGATTGTAAAAATATTCCTAACCTCTGAAAGTGTAGAGGGTAGCTTTAAAAATATTTAAAGCTGAATTATGCTGATAAAAGATTGATTTCGGGAAAATCTGAATAAAAGAAGTTACAGGTAGAATTTTGAACTAAAAAAATTAGTGAAATTCTCCTCAATAAAAAAATTATCAGTGCAGATAAATAAATTTTTACAGTTACAGGTATTGAAAACCATGCCTGAAATTTCTAAAAATTCCTAAAAATTCATAAAAAATAGAATAAAGTATGTGGAATAGTTTTTGAGATCTAAAAGATGGAAACAAGATAAAAATAATTTATTAGAGAATTTTATTTTTGGCTAATTAAGGAAAAATTGGCCAAAGTGAATTATTTTAAATGTACAGAGGCCACAATTATTCAAAAAAAAAAAAAGGAAAGATTAGTTGAGAGTTTATGATAGATTGTAAAATTATTCACAACCTTTGGAAGCATAAAGATTAGCTTTAAAAATATTTAAAGTTGAATTATGTTAAAAAAGACTGATTTCCGGGAACATCTAAATGGAAGGAGTTACAGGTTGAATTTTGATCTAAGAAAATTAGTGAACTTCTCCTCAATAAAAGGGAACTATTGGTGTAGAGAAATCAATTTTTGGAGTCACTAGATCGGACAGGATCCAGAAAAAATTTAACTAATATAGTAGAATTATACAGTAGAATAACTTAAAGCTTTGTGGGACAACTTTTTCTCCTCATTTTTTGCAATTTTTGGCACCATTTTATGAGAGGAGGACAAGGTTGAAATTATGCCATTTGTCAAGGGGTATAATTGGAAGAGGTTGAATTATAATTTTATATCAGTTTTAATCACATGTTTAATTTGTAAAGATGACACATAAGAAGACATTTGGCAAGCTCTTGAGATATAAGAGGACACTTGGCTTCATCTTAAAAAAGAAGACATGATCAAGAGCCAAGCAAGGCATGGAATTTTAATATTTTCCAAGCACAAAAGAAGGAAAACCATGGCAAAAATTGAGTTTACAAATACCCCCCAAACAACACATAATTCAGCCAAAAATAGAGAAACCAAGGGAGGGAAGGTTTTGCTCTTGAAACTAAGAAAAACAAGAGATAAAAGGAAGAAGAGGAAGTACAAGAGAACTTGGCCAAACTTAAACAATCATCTAAAGTAAGTTAAGACTTTCATTAAGGGTTTAATTGCCTTAATTAGTGATTGATTTGGATTTAATTTTGGTGGAGTTTGATGGCCAAAGATCCTAATATAATATGCTGTCCAAGATGTCATATAACTTGATATGAATGATTAGGAGACAACTTAGGAGTTAAAGGATAGAAAAAGGTTGAAAACTTGTGTTACAACTTAGTTTAGGAAAGAATTTCAACTCGTTACCATTGGATATGTGTTTTGGCCAAGCATGGGTCATGAGGCTAGGGTTTGATTCATGTTAGTTTGATGCTGCTAATGAGTTTAGGGGATGAAATTGCGTAGGATTATGTTGAGAAAATGTGTTTGGAAGTATTAAAATTGAAAATAAAATTTTAAACCCAAAAACCCTATGTCTCGGCCAACATGAAATCCATGGGAAAGAGTTGGAATTTGATGAATCTAAGCTTAAAGATGGATTCTACATGAAAAATCATTTTTAAAAAAAGGATATGGAAGTTATATTAATAAAGATGGTACAAAAACCCTAAAGTAAAAGAAAAGGATTAGGGTTTATGTCAAGTCAATTCATTGATATTGTTTTAGTTGAAATTTAAAATGCCTTGTTGTGTAATTAATAGGAGTTAACCATTGGAAAGAGGAGCTTCAAGGCTAGGGGAAAGAAAGCAAGAAGCAAGAGTTTGAACAAGATAGCAAGAACTAACAATTTTGATGTTAACTTGCATTGGCTTATTGTTATGTGTTTTTATGCCATGATATGGTTGAGTTAGCTAGGCAGTAATGCATTGAACTCCTTGCATTTTATGCTTTGGCAATATGCATAGTTGAGTTATTGAATGGTATGTTTATGTACTCTCTTTTCATTGCATGATTTTGTTAGGGAATGCATGAAGTTATATGCATTGTTAGCACCATTATTATTATTCTTTATTACTAGGATTTCTTTGGAATCTCATTCTTTTCTATATCCAGTGAACCATTAAGGGCTTGTCCATCAAGGGCAAGAGGATAGAATGTGGAGGCATGAGAAAAATTTACATGAAATGTTATACTTTGATACGGATTATTATGTTATGTTTAGTGAGATGTAATTATGAATTTTGAGTAGTGTTATGTCATTTGTATGACAATGATGGATATTTGTAAGAGACTATGTTCCTATCCCTTGAGAAGTATGATTATGCCTGAAAAGTGATACCATAAATGGTAATTAGTAAATTGTATGATCATAGCTTTAACTCTTCAAGACAAAACATTAAAAAGGGGTTAATAATTCTTGTAAAATCATAATTTTGTGGCTATAACTTTTCTGACCAAATGATGAAATCTAGCATGAGATTTGGTGAGCTTGAAGTTCACATTTCAATATTTAAATAGGATGGTAAACTACTTAATTTGGAACTATATACAGAAAGTTATAAGTTTTTGAAGTTATGGTAAAAAACTGAAAAACTTACCTATATGAACTGTACTTTTGGCACAAAATATGGAGCCGGATTGGTAAAGAAGATGGACCGGTGAGTATTTTTCCCTATATTAAAAAGTGAAAGAGCTCCAAATAAAACTTGAAGTTTTAGATTTAATTATAAATTTTCAAAGTTGGCTAAAATTCTAGGATTATTAAGTGAATAGTAACCTAAGAAAGTTATTTTTTAGGATTTGATTTTATAAGCCTAATGCCATGAAATATGATTCCATTTGACATGTTTTGGCTCCATATATGGTTATAAGACATTACACCATTGGCAATAAGTGAGGTCTTCACATATTCCCTTCCCACATGAAAGATGCAAAACAATAGTTTTCTACTATTAATCATATATTATCCTTTGTTGCACATCAGTTACCAAATATTTTGGCAAAAAAATTAATTACTAAAAACTAAACAAAGTGTCAATTTACAGCTAGAATTTGCAGCATAGGTACGAATTTTCACAACATAAAATTTACAACACATACACGTCTTTTCACAACATAAAATTATCATTTCTCTAGACAACTTTTAATATCCCTAATTTCTTTTTGCAAGTCATTTTGGTCTTTTGGCTTAACAAATTACTCCCTCCAATCCTAAATATAAGACTTATTTTACACTACAAAATAGGTCTTATTTTTATGACTGAAGGAATAATTTCATTTTACCCTCATATCTGCACTACAAAATAGGTCTTATGTTTAAGACTGAAAGAATAATTTCATTTTACCCTCATAAGGGTACAATGACATTTTTTATTTCTTTGTGGACATTTAGATAGGGTTAAGTGAAATTTTCTTAAAATATTAATGAACTCTTTTTAAAAAAGGTTAAGTGAAATTTTCTTTAAAATTTTAATGAGCTCTTCTGAAAAAATTTAAAAAATTGAGTTAAAAACTTTTTACTAATTTCGCTCACTCTTTTATCTTACATGTTCTTTTTATCAAAATTTTATAACCCAACTTTTTTTAGTTTTTAAATCTGGTTCATTAAAATTTTCCTTCTTCACACTCACCCACATATTGAGAAATTGATTGAGACATTTAAAATTAATATGTATAATGTATTAATGTAAAATATAAAATCAACTAAAAATAACCGCACAATTCAGAAAACATGTTACCAAACTTTTACTGCCCATTGATAACAACAAAAATATAATGGATTTCCAAAACTTCATGACACATGTCTAATTGAATAAACATATGATAATGTTTGCAGCTAAAGTTGTACCGGCAAGTATGAGCGAATTGTTAACCAAAACTAGCGAAAAGGCGCAAAATTATAATTACATGTATTCTGAATTGTTCTGAAATAGAACGATTAGCCCATTAGAACTCACTTATTAGAACTCACTGATTTGACTCTTCAGTATATCATTTTTGTTGAAAATAGAAAATTATAGTTACGAGGGGCTGATCGAAAGTTTCAAAACTCCTCTAAGAACCTAAAACTTGTTCAGGCAAATTATATCAGGCGATGTGGCAAGGAAAGCAACAAGATATCTACAGATGAAGGACACGAATGAAACAAAAACCTTAAAGAAGATCTTCATTACCGTAAATAGAAAGTAAGATCCTACAAGAATGCATCCGCTTAAACTTGATATTTTCATGCAGACATAGTCCAAATAACCGCTAAGTTTCTATGCACCATGAACATATCACTTAACTACCATCGTCCTGAATTTCTTGAGAAGCAGAAACCAAGTTTAAGTTGGGATGACCACTTCATCTTTTCCATATATACGCTGAAGTTCCCGGGTAGCAGCTTGGTATGATGCTGGTAAAAGTACAAGCCAGATAAAAGAAAAAGCAATAGGAACGTGCAAACAAAACTTGAGCAAGAATATGGAGTTCATCATAGTGTTCTAAACCCAAAAGTAAAGTAAAAATCTCAGTACCTTTCCAGACTCGGAAATTCTTTTGGTTGATGGTAGATCCAGTAACAGTTTGAATTGCATCAAAAAGCATCTCCTGAGGTGTGTTCTTCAGCTCTTGAACAGCAGCATAGATGGTTTTCCCATTCTCAAAGTAAATGTGATTGTTTGGGTGTTTGGTCTTGGCACCCGCATGACGCTCAAACTCATATGCGTTAAGAGCCTGGATTACATTAACCGATTTGTTATTACTACATTATTTAAATCATGTGATGTAAACATAAACGTGATCTTTAGAAGCTAACCTTGGACTCCTTGCATTCATTACAGGAGCACAAATACCCAGTCCCTTTTATGACTCCTTTCAGATGTTTCTACGATGCAGAATATGAAACACATTTAGAGTAGAAATGCTTGACAGAGGGCCATAATTTACAGAAACAGCAGCAGCAGAGAAATGAAGCAAGATAAAAACAAAGACTTTTTACCTCCCGTGACCAAGAAACATACTTTACAGGAACACCATCAAAAATTCCAGTTGACAGCAGACTTTTGACATTTGAAGGGAAGTTATTAGAAGGAACCCTCCTTGCCTTCGGCTCCTTACTCTTAAGGACATTATCAGTTTTAGAATTAGATTTTGGATTGCTATTTACAACTGGTTCAGAGTTTGACTCGACTAGATCTTTCTGGCCATCCAAACCATGAGCAGAGTTCTGGTTGCCCATCAACAAATCATAGCCACTAATGATCCCAGCAGAGGGATTTGGGTCTGGATCATCATTAAAGCCTCCAAAAGATATGGTACAACCCTCATTCTTATTGAAGTTGTGACCCATAGGTAAAGAGTTGGAAACTCCTTTATCATATGAAGAGTTTGTTGATGCCAGGTTTGAATCCACCTTGTCATATGTCGGACCCACAGACACGATATGATCAGTTCCCTTGTCATAGGAAGGTGCAACTGAAATGAAATTTTCTCCTGATTTACTGTAGGTTGGGCCCATTGACATAAAGCTATCATGCCCCTTGTTATATGAGTTGCCCAGTGATATCAAATTGCCATCCTCCTTGTCATATGACTGACCTATTGATATGAAATTTCCATCTCCCCTGTCAAAGGGCTGACCCATTGATAAGGCGCTTTCATCTCCCTTGCCATAACTGTGGCCCATCAGCATAAAACTTCCATCCCCTTTATTGAAAGCATGACCCATTGAACGAAGATTGTCATCGGCCTTAGTCATAGCAGTACCCGCAGAGACAACATTCTCATTTACGTTGTTGTAAGTCTGACCTAATGATATATTCCCAGCATTCTTACCGTAACCAGCAACCATTGAAATCGCACTATCATCTGCCCTACTATAGGAGTGCCCCATAGATGCAGACATGCAATTGTTAGCATCTCTAACTTGATTAACTTTAACTTTTCTGACGCCACCAAAATTGAGACAAGATGAAGGGTCATCAATGGCATGAGATATTGACAGCCCCACGGATGGATCATTTCCATAATTGTTCTCAAAATCCTTCCTTCCCATATTCAGATTTCCACTTCCAATTGATGGCATGTTCTTACCAGCCAAATTGAAAGTCCTTACCGGCTCAGATCCAAAGAGGCGGTCAGAAAATTGACCCGTAACTGAGTGAAACCCAAAATTGGTGTCCCAGGGAGATACATCCAAATGTGAAACCCCTGAAACTGGCCTGCCACCAACAGCTTCTACAGCTTGCTTCTTATTGTTGATAATTTCTGGTTCACCTGTTTCCAAAAACCACTGATGACCACGCTTTAGTTCAATTCTGGAAGAATTCTCATATCCCATATTTTCGTCAGCTAGGCAACCTGCATCCCGTGGCATCCAAAAGCTTCTATGCTGGAAAGACTGTAAAACCATATAACAGAATATTTATCTCCTTGAGAAGACATCTAATATTCAAACCCAAAAGACAAAACATCAAACATAGTAAAGAAGTAGAACGATAACATGGCAGATTTTGTAGATAGCAAAGTCAAAAAACCAATACTGAAATGCTTGCCAATAATGCCAAAGCCATACTACCACAATCCCCATGGTAAAATTCAACTCTAACAAAAAAATGGTACCTCCAAGTGGTTGTATTGAAAACAGACAAAAAATTATTCACACAATAACATTACTCTCCAAACAACACCTGATGGCACATGCAGGTGGTTTCCCTCCCTACAGGAGAGGGGGGGAGGGATAAAACAAACAAAACAAAAGGCAACAAAAAAAAAATGAAAATTTCCTTTCAGCCTACTTTCCCCTTGACCACAACATCCCATTTCATCCTGCCTTCCTCCTTCCCAAAGTTAACCCTTTCATCCTACTTTCCCTTTATTGAAGAAGAAAGCACTCCAGGATCGAAACTGTTATTAGCGTGGGATAGTTTATGGGTTGCTTACTCATTAACAGATAGCACTCTTTTTTTCCAGCTAGAAATGTGTTTCATGATGCTCTATCAATCATAGCAGTATGCAAGGATTCGATAGGCAGATTTTTGTACATCTGCAATTTCTTATCTGTATGTGAAAAGCTTTAATGTCTGCAACCTCTCAGTCAAACTCCCCACCACTTTTGATGCCTATACAAGAAGAGCAGCAATTATCAAAGAAGACAAGGGCTGATTGAGAATTTACTTCTTTAATTGTGCAGGAGTTTGTCAGAAATAGGGATAAAGAAAAGAAAAAGGAGAGACTTTTATTATGATTGGAATTCAGAAGTGAAATTGTAGTCTAGCCTTATATCCATGTAGCTAACCCATTTAGTGGATAAGGCTTGTTGTTGTTGTAATTGCTATAGTTGTATTATTTGTTCATTACATTTTGTTCCGTCTCTTCTAGATCAAGGTAAGGAGTAACATGCTAAAAGGTATCATGAATTCAGTGTCTCAGTAGATCGGGAAATAGTTACTTCTACTGCACACAAAGAAAAGGGAAGATTATCATCGTGGTTGTATAAACAGGTAATGGAAAACAAGTTACACACACCAGAGTGGAACCAGGAGACAAAAACGACAAATATCTGAAAACAAACCATGCGCCTCTACAACCAATCTCAACAATGGAAAATGACCGGGAAATACTATATCCAGGCACATAGGCAGCAGAAGTTCAGCATAACCCCAAAAAATTAATTAATTAATTAAAAAAAAAATCAAAGTAAATGATCATCCAGTTGGAGCATTGACTAACATACTTGGATACCAGTTGGTGTAAAACCAGTAGAAATCGAAAGGGAGAAAACTTAAAAAGCCAATTGCTTACATGATCAATGTAAATAATACAAAGTTAATTAAAAAAAAAAACAAAACAAAACTAAGCAACTCAATATGCAGGCATATAGGATGCAGAAGTTCAGCATAACTAAACATCCGAACAGAAGAGCACAAAGCTACCAAGGAATGATTAACTACTAAAGCCAACATACAAGCAGCCAAAAAAAAAAAAAACTCTTCCAAGTTATAAACCCTCATTAAGGCCATCCATAAAATATTTAATAGAAAAGCACCTTCATAAAAGAGTACTGAATCTAACAAACGTAGAATTTGTTTGATCTCTTACCTTGCTTTTCTCCTCAACCTTTTGCTCACTACTTTCTAAAAACATCTAGAGCTACAATACAGCACTCAGTGAAGGACACTTTTTTGCACGAAGCAAATCAATGACTCACTTTTCAAGAACATAGCCAATAAAACTACATTATTTATGCATATTCAAATTCAAGTGAGTGAATTTCCAGTGACTTCAACAATATTCATGAATATGAGGATTGCATGGACATACACAAACATATTTTTTTATGAAATCCAGTGAGCACACTGCTTCATGCAAACAGCCCAGCCAGTAACTAAATCTAATAGGACTGAAAATTTTAAGAGTTTAGATACGCTTGATTGGTATCAAATTATTTCCCAACATGAGCAGGTATCAAAAGAAAGCAGAGTGTGCAATAAAAAATAACCTTGCCAAGCCAGCCATAGTCAATTATAACATCGATTGAAAGAAATAAATTATGAACAAAATCTTTCAATGGACAACCACTTACTCTTTATAGTCTCCTATGAAAATTAAAACGCAGAAAAGCCCTTCTATTTCACGCCATATTGAAGACATGGTCCTTTAAGAAAATCATGCACAGCCATATAAGAGAGATTCTATTGTTTGCACAACGGGAATGATTAAGTACAACTTTGATATGACACAGAATATATAATAGGAACGAGAATTATTGTTAGGGTTGTTAGACTGTTGACAAACCATTATAGGCCGCTAGAGACACTCCCACTACCTGTCAAGAGTTTAAAAAGGGTAGACATGCTATTTGATGGAAAGTTCTAGAGCTTTTCTAATATGGGTCGATAAATGTGCCTTTACTGTTCTGTCATCATATCATCACCATCATTAGAAAATATTATATTACCAATATCTCTTAGATTTTTCGGTTATCTTGTTTCCTATTTTGTCTTGTGGGATAGAGCATCCAATGCCTTATAGCTGCCTTCCCCATATATGCTTTTGTGTAACACCACCTTACTTTAAGGACCTAGATAAAAGCCGTTTTATTATCAATGGTCAAAACCGTACACTAAAAAGGTGAATTTTTTAAACCTCTTATACAACTCAGTACCCCCTTCTTTTTAAGAAGGGAATTTTCTGAAAATTTTAACAAAACTTATAATTTCTTATTTACTGGCTTCTTCTATAGATGAAGACTCACATCTTTAGCTCCTGGAATTTAATTAAACAAATTAAGACCGAGATTTGAACCAAATCCAATGATTTAGCAATTTCTATTTATTAGAGCTGCACAAGTCTTACTTTCAAAAACTCTGCCAGCTCTAATAAATCATAACTTGTAAATTACACATCCAAATACCAGGTACGTACTCTACTTAGGAATTAACCAACTCATTCACACCCCAGATATAACATCATTATATATTACTAAACCCCCAACTCATAAGGTTGGTCATCTTGAGCAAAAATTTTATATTTTATCTTCATATTCTGAGGAAATCTACAGCCTCCCCTTTTTTCCTTATGTTCCTCTTAACTTCCTAATTCATTATGATTAAAGGAGTAAGATTCAAGCTAGCTTTCGGCTTCTCAAACATTAACCAAATCATTTAATAATTTCAAGTAGTACCATTAATCCAATCTGGAAATTTTCCCGCAAATAACAAATAATTTTGGTCATCATAATAAAATCTCGGCATGCTTAACAATCTAATACTTCTTTAGAGTATCAAGCAGCATCCCTGCAGAGACTTAAAGCCTCCAAAATTACAAAACATATATAGAAATAGTAGCAGCCAGCAACACATGTATATGCCATTCAAATTCATTATATAGTTCTTTGAAACTCTACTTAATAAGCTGTAAATCAACTTCAAATTCCAAAGTTTCCGGCTTTATGGGCACCAAGTTATTCATCAATTTGAAACTTTAAAACAGTTTCGGATACTTAATAATTATTTAATACCAAGAGGCATTAAATAGTAGGTTTATTGCATCTTTAGTTTCAACCATATTTCATCATGCTCATTGCGTCACAGGCACACACATATGCATATATATCCTACATTCATTACATTCAAACAATTCTATGCAATATCCATAACAAGAAGTCAAACAACCTCCACCATACAACAAAATGCATCATTTCGTTAGAATCTTCAAGTATTCTCTAATCATTCAAAACACTACTAGTTTTCTAACATTCAAGTGTTTTACAATTGCCTTCATCCTATAATCTGGAGATTTCCAGCATTAGAAGTACCATCTCTAGTAGCATGTGGAGTCTTAATTCTCATTTAAAATCTAGAATATTAATCCAAGAAATATGTGCACCAAACACTTCAGCCTTCTACAATAATCATCTAGAAAAATCAAAGCCATAACGGCAACAAGGAACATGTACATAATATAACATTTCGTTACCTATAATTTAGCAATTGAAGGGGCTCGTTTGATTCATCTAATAATATAACAACGATATAACTTCATTGTTATCTCATTTAAGCATTTGACAACTTCCCCATATGAGAGACCATTTAATGCCGTATTCTGGAAATTTTTCCAGATTTCAAGTTAGACATCTCATTACCCTTTGAGGTTTATCAGAGCCATTAACCAGAGCAAAATTCATCCCCTTTAATCAAAACAAATTTGTCCATACAGTGGCGAAGAAAAGAGTCCGTATTTACCAATCCTAACATTCCTAAACTTCATTTTACAGTCACCAGACATGATTTAAAGATTTTTCATAATGATTCAGCACTTTAAAACATTAACCAACAAGGTCCAGACCACTTTTTAGTTTCAAGAATCACATTGGAATCATCATTTCAGATTCTCTAAGCATGGTTTCCAGTTTGACAGCATTAACCAGCAAGTTCTGCATGCCTTATTCAGTTTCAAAAATCATCTTTAACCAGAACATGATAAGCGTGCACATTCAAATATGCATATCAAGTTCATTCATTTGCATTCGCAAACAAAACTCAGTAAATAGAAAACAACCTCAACTATGCAGCACCTTGAGACCCTTAAATGATTATTATGCTTTAGTTTTCACTTAAACACATTTTTGGCACATGATCAAACACCAGAACAATGGGTATTTTCAGCTCTCAACTTCCAGATTCAAGAACATCAATTTAATCAATATTTAGGCATCACAACGGAAGGGTTTAGCATATCTAAGCAATCTAAGTACTCGTTAAGTTTTCAACAGTATCAAACACTAAGCCATGTACATATGCCGGTCCAAAAATATGAACCCCATGGCTCTACCACACACCCATCCCATTAACATATAATTAACAAATATATTTTGACACTTCAAACAGCTTTGACAGCCCCCTTTATAAAACGTGCAGCCATGGCTTTAATTCTGGAAAATTTTCCAGAGTTGAGAGTCACACAAAAACTGTTTGTCACCCACACACACGCCCAAACTCCGAGAATCAGTTAAGTTTCGAAATCTTGCATATAAGTTTCAGATTTGAGCATACAATAACCCTGTTTCGGTACCCATAATCCCATGGAAAATAATCAACATGCAGTCACATGATAAGCATAAAAAACAACCGTAGATCACTGATTTTACATGCTACTCGGCAATTTCGTTTTCCACTAGCCTTATATTTAGAGGAACCCAAAGCTTCACCTTGAAGTCTGATAATTTCCAGATTTAAGACTCAAACCAGTAGGACTCCAACACATGGGAGTATCTAATCCCTTGCAACATCAAAAATCATAATTATAGGCTTTGATATACATCTGGATGCTATTATACTACTCACTCGCTATTCCTTTTCCTCACCCATATCAGATTGCAACCGCCATCAATCCTTCAAGACGCTATGATCGAAGAAAACGGTGATGGGGAAAGGAGTAGGAGACTTACTTTAGCTCAAAGATCGGTTTGCATGTGGCAAATACTCCCTCCTTCGACTTTCGCACTTCTCCTCTGCGCTCTCGCTTCGCTCCCTCGGTCTCACTCTCTCTGGTACTGTCGTGAGAAGTAGAGAGAAATGAGAAGTGGATGGGAAGGGTAGAGAGGAGAAGCCAAGTCCACGAGAGAGGCAACTGAGAGCCCAGAAAATGGTAATGGTAATTAATTTATAAGCAAAATCGCACATCTAATTTTTTTCAACTTTATATAAAGTTTTCTTTGGGTGCTAAGGGATGGTTTGGAATCGCTGATAAGATCACTCAAAAGTAACTTTTCAATAGTAATTTACATAATAGAGATAAGTATATATGAGAAATTTTGTTATTTAACTCCTAAAATTATTATGCTTGAATCATGATTTTTTGTAATGATTATAGTTGTTTTAAAAATTAAATATGATGGCGACATTTGATACGAAACAATGAGAGGTAGGAATTAGAATTGAGATTGAAAAATCAAATTAAAAAGTGTTTAGTATAATGAGTTACTTGTTATTTAAAATTGAGTAAATCCATGTAAATGATATTAGATAATACCATAGGCGAGTTGGTATTAAGAATTTAATCCTGGGATTAGCATTTTTCAAACCAAAATGTCTTCTCTTCCCTCCAAATAATAAGGGTTTTATTGATAACAAGGCTATTATAGTCTCTTACAATTTATAATTAATTTAAGAATAAAATTAATGTTGTTATAAATATTGCAATATTAAGTGTAGATGTCCATGTTATATATCCTACAATTATGTAGATTTATTCCTTGTCATAACTATTGAAAAAAATTTAAGGACTTGTGGCTATAAATAGTGGGTATGTATCAAGTGATTGTAAGCTTGAAATGAATAAAAGATTACTCCATATTCCTAATTCTTCCACCAATCCTCTCTTATATTTTTTCTCCATCTCTCTCATCTCAGTCCCTTATATTTTCTTTACTTTACAACACGTTATCAGCACAAATTTACTTTGAATATTTGAGTTATAAACCTTTTATAAATTAATAAATTCCGATAATATATGATACTACTCTCTATTAATTTT
Source organism: Neltuma alba (assembly GCF_004799145.2). Classification (NCBI taxonomy): domain Eukaryota; kingdom Viridiplantae; phylum Streptophyta; class Magnoliopsida; order Fabales; family Fabaceae; genus Neltuma; species Neltuma alba. The sequence goes on from NW_021633809.1 coordinate 38,082, forward strand.
TCCTTACTCAATTATTCTTTTTATCCTATTATCATGTGCAATTTTAATTTATATACATTTGCTATATATTATGTTGTTCTTTTATGTTATTATTAATTTATTCTTTCTATACATTTTAATTTTGTTATCTCCTCATTGTGATATTGTGTTATTTGTTTTATTTATTTTTCAATACTTCTTGTTCTATTGTTTGTTCACATATATCTATCTGGTTTATATTATATTGTTTTTATATCTATCACAATATTATATATTTATATTTAGATTAATTTATTATTTATATATGATTATGAATTTGAAATTTATTTCATTACAGTATTATTTTAATTTTACTTTATTGAATGGCTAGAAGCCATAATACTCTTAATTTTGTAATTAAATAATAGAAGTCATATCACTTTTGTAATGGTTCTTCTGTTTAATATAAAAAAAAAAAACACTACAAGTTCCTATAAATGACATGACAAGAAAAATCTATGGCATTTTGATAATCACAAGGTGACAAATATCAAAGCCCTAAAAGCTAATTGTTTAAACATCAAACGGCACAAAAGAGGTTTATTTGAAAGATTTTTACTATAGTTCTCAAGATAATATTTGGAGAAATTAATTTCATGCTATTGAAAAAAAAGAACATGTTTATAAGAATGAAAAGAACATGATTACGTTGTATTAGTGGAATTAATAATGAAATGCAGTAATTTTTGGCCTTGGCTATTGAACAATAATTGAGGAGATACAAATGTCATATATGACAAAGAGTCATATGGACGAATATGAAATATATGTATAAATCCATTGAAAGTAAATATTAAAATTAGTTATGAAACCAAACAATCAGGAGATATTTTGAAAAGTATTAAACATAATTATGATGCCCAAGACAATAACTTATAACAAAAGATGCCCAAAGTAATATTATCTATTATCTCTATTACTTATATAATAACAGAGTCACTGCCAAGTTAATAGCACGACACGTGACACGTGGCATTTCTGTGACTAGAGAATTCTATAGTATTCCACAAGAGACACATGTCATATGGTTTACATTTTCCAATTTTTGTAAAATCTTAAATTTCCTGCGCAGTACTCCCATGATATCCATATATCAGCTTCGAACTTCCAAATATTTGCTTAATAATTAACTTCCATGAATATCTAAAGACTCCCATGATATCCAACATATCTACTTCAAATTTTGAATGTTGTTTACTAATTAATTCCATTTCAAACTCATTTAATAATTATCTCAAAAAATTTCAAAACCTTGAATTTCTAATGCAATACTCCCATGATATTTGATATATCTACTTCGAATAAAACTTTTTTGAATTTTTGAATTTCCAATGCACTACCCCTATGATATCTGATATATCTGCTTTGAATTTTTGAATTTCGCTTATACCTGCTTCTAATTTTTGAATTTTTGTTTATAATTAACTTCTATAATAATATTTAAGACTCTCATAAAATCCTCATAATTATCTCAGAAATTTCTAAAATACTTCCATGAATTTTAAATTCCAAATTTTCAAAATCTAATCATCACACCACTTACTTTTAT
>NW_021633810.1:0-36780 GCF_004799145.2 Neltuma alba
AACTGACCTTTGTATACAACAGTCCTGCACATATTGTACAAGAAAGTGACAATGAGAACTGATAATTTCTCATACGACATAATAAAAACCAAAGTGCCTTGAAGTTTTCTTTGAGGCATTTCTAGATTATATGTGCTGAATGTGGCATTAGTTAACACACCTTGATGAAAGTGAACAGATGTAGAAATCTGTATCACTCGTATTTTGAAGTTTTAAGGAAGACTCAATAGCAACCATGGAGAGCTTCCTCAATATGTACATCTGCAATATAGGAACCAGAAATACATTGAGCATGAAAAAATTCCATTATAATTCATGAAATAAATATATAAAATAATTTCAGCTGAGAATTCCATAACCACTTGCTTGTCAAGAAATGAATTCAACTGTTGTCTGTATTCTAAGAAATGTCTAAAACATATATACCGACGTAGGTTAGTTTTCCAACAATATTCCAGGTTTTATTGAACATTTTGTCACGAAAATGGAGCATTGATCCAACCATATCTTCATAATTTTTGACGAAAAAGTACCCTGGCACTTATGTGAATAGTAGAGAAAGTACCTGTCTTTCCAGATCAACTTTCGACTGGGATCTAGGAGTCAGAAACACCTGCTCAATAACTGGTTCTGTATGCAGGGCTGATTTGCCCAGTCCAGTGTTATTTGTGGGCACAGAACGCCAACCAAGGACAGAGTGTCCAAGAGATTCCGCAACCTTCACATATCAAAGTAGATTTTCAAGAAAATGTTTCTTGAATCAAAAATCACAACGAGCATAACAGCACAATGCATATAAAACAAAATAATATAGAATGAACTTCTTGCTAAAGATGATCACCATTATGATATGGTAGGACAGAGAAAATAAAATCCCCCCCTTGACAACCCGACGCATAAATAAGCAAACCAAGGGGAACGTTAAAGACATGATAAGATACCTCTGGAGCAGAGGTTTCAATAAAGGCTTTTGGATAAACTGATAATTTCAAAATTAAAAAAAAAAAAACATATTTACTTTGCATTTAGAATAAAAAATACCTTTGTAAATACATTTTTGCTTTCTTCTCTGCGACTATCTGATGTGGGCAAGAAAAACATGCCAACAGCGTATTGTCCAGGCGGTGGAAGCTCAAATCCCACATCGTTGGCGACCTACAAGAAAATAAACCCCGTCATATATTTACTCGAACAAACACCAGCTATATGCCAATCGGTCAAAACTGATCCAGCTTGATATTCTAAGTGATTCTCGAAAAAATTCCTGCTTCTTTCCGTTTAGTGGGGAAGCTGATATTGGGGTCCATTTCGAACAAAAACTTTGCATTCACAAATGGAAATAAAAGAGAATAAAAATGGTGAGGATCCACTATTACGAAGGTGGAGAATTTTATTTGTACTGGGGGGAAAGATTTCCGCATCAGTTTAATATTAAGGGTGATAAGTGGTTTTTAGAAAATAAATAAATACTGCATGAAGCAGATTAGATTATGAAATGAAAATACATCCAAATATAAAGCTCACACGCCTCAGTAAAAGCCAAAACGAAGTATGATCAACTCAAACAAATTAAAATACGTGTTACTGCTTCCTGATAAATCAAAAGAACCAAATCTGGAAACAGTAAGACCAATCACCAACCTCAAAGTCAAGAACATGAAAAATGAACTCTTTAAAAATACATTTCTTTCTGGGGGAAAAAATATACATGCCTCCTTGTAAAACTGATGAGGCAGAGCCACGAGAATACCGGCTCCGTCTCCAGTATTGGGCTCACACCCACAAGCACCTCTATGCGACATACGTAGCAACATCTCCATAGCATCAGTCACCTGTAATAAACAAAATCAACCATGAGTTCATCAACCATCAACATGAATCCACATATCCAAATGAAGTACATAAAATCAAACCATCCTTACCGTTTTACGACTGCATTCGCCGGATAATTCCGCAACGAACCCAACCCCACAAGAGTCCTTATCAAAGGCAGGGTCATAGAGACCAAGCGGCTTCTCCGGCACACCTGATAATGCCGACCGAACAACGACCCTGAGCCTTGGCGACCGCCCCGGCCGGTCCGATTGCCAAAGGTGGAGCCTTTCATATACTGGTGATCTGTAAGAACGCAACCGGTTCCTAAAGAACTTCCTCTTGCTCGCACATGATTTATTTGAAACACAGAGATTGTCTTCTCTGATGCTACCAGGGGGACACACTCTGAATTGATGGTTTCTTAAGAATGGCAGGGCGCACGCAGAGCGAGTAGGAAGCGTGAACATTTGATGAGTTTATTTTTTGGAGATATCGGATGCCACTCTAGTCGGAGGAATGAGTGCAAAACTTGAGGTGAGGACAGAACTTTGCGCACTTGTATGAATATCCAACAGGTTCTAAGAATTTTTTTTTTGATGTCGCCGGTTAAACAAAGACACATTCAAATTTGTTATTCAAAAGGCCACAAAAACAACGATATATATATAGGCCACGCACGTCACCAAATCAAGTCGTGAGAACAGGTTATTTACAAAACACAAAATCCATAGATTTAAAGAAACCAGGAAGATTCATTTAAAAATGGAATCCTTCGTGGATTACTTAAGATTTCAGAACCAGGAAAAAGCAGAGCTAAGATTGGAAAGAGAGGTTGACAGAGTGGCGCTACCTGAAAAAGCACCTGGTGTCTGAGGATCCTCACTAACAAACGCAGATGATCGTGCCTCAATCTTCATAACCGGCAATGATGGGGTCCACCGGCTTCATCAGTTTATTGACAAGTTCGGCGCGAGCTAAATCAGCCAATTTCTTCCGTTGACAGCTCATCAAGCGCGAGCGCGCCACGTGTGAGCGGTTCTCTGCCGATTCCCGTGGCCCCCATCAAGGACGACATATTGAGAATTGTCAGAGTCAATACGACGACATTTCGTTTTGGCCAACAATTCTACAATATTGAACATACGGCCTCTTTCTGGCTCGATGGTTTCTTTCCTTCTTTGTTCTTTCTTTCTTCTTCTTTTCTCCCTCTCTTCTTTTTTTTGCCCAAGTGGATTCAAACTTCAAAGATCTCCTCTGAACATCCGGTTCGGATCAGACTCCGATGCGAACTTACGTTCACAACCATGCATGGTTTGCTTCCTCTATCTTTTATACTATTAATTAATTAATATCTGGATTCACTTAAATTTAATTATTTGAAATTACTCGTATATTACAATCTCGAGGCATATCTATATTATATTCCTTATACTGGTTGATGTAAAAGCAATTTTGATAATTAATTTAATTTTAAATATAAGATCTTAATCTACTTTATTTTTTATGTTTATTTATTTTTTTAAAGTAATTATTATAATAGTTGTATGTATTAAAAGTTTCATCAAATGACAGTTTTAGTTAATACTACCTCCGGTCCTTAATATAAGACCTTATTTACCTTTTATTTTGGTCATAAATATAAGATCCTAATCCACTTTGTTTCTCATATTTATACTTTTTTTCCAAAGTAATCTTTCTAACAATAGTAGTTCTAGCCAAAACATTTGATTAGTAAGGATATTTTGGGAAAAAAACACCTATTTGTTACAAATAACTAACTCAGCTTCTCTTATTAATCTCCTCAAACTAGTCAACTAGCTCTTATAATTAGCATTAGAGCTAGTATATATGATTAGTAAAGGTATTTTAGAAAAGATAACATTTATTAATTACAAATAACTAACTTAACAAACTTTTTTAATCTACTCAAATTAGTCAATTAGTTCTTATATTAAGGACTAAAGTTAGTATTTCTCTATTTTATGCTATTATTATATGTTTTTTCTCCTTTTCTTTCATGCAGTTTTATTACAGTTTCCTTTAAAATCTTATCATGTTCATATAAACTATGATTATCATGAAAAGTAATATATTTTCCATATAAATAAGATTTAATTATTTTGCAATTTTATTGGTTGGTGTTCAAAGTATGTCATTGCGAGCCGCAAACCCCCCCCCCTCCGGGGGTTTTCATTTCTATAATGCCATCCTTTCAGTTTTTGCCATCAGATGTGATGTATTTTGAATTTATCTGAAAATATACTTCAATTCATTGCGTGCAAAAAAACATGTCCAAAGACATATATAAATGACTATTCAATTAATATTATCTCGTACCGTTAATATAATAGCTAGTTAACTAATTTGAGTACGTTAAAAAAACTGGTTATGTTAGTTATTTGTAATAAATAAACATTGTATTTTCTAAAATATCCTTGTTAATCAAGTATATTGGTTAGAACTATCATTGTTATAATGACTATTTTAAAAAAATAGATAAATATGAAAGATAAAGTGAATTAAAGTCTTATATTTAGAACTAAAATAAAAGTCAAACAAGTTATTATATTACTTTCGGACTTCGGTTCTTAATATAAGAGTTAGTTAACTAATTTGAGTAGATTAAAAAAATTACTTAAGTTAGTTATTTCTAATAAATATGTGATCTTTCCTAAAATATCTTTGCTAATTAAGTGTATTAGCTTAAACTGTCATTATTAGAAGGACTATATTAAAAAAATTAGATAAATATAAAAAATAAAGTAGATTTAGATCTTATATTTAGAATCAAAATAAAAATCAAATGAATTTTTATACTACCTTCAGTCCTAATTATAAGAGCTAGTTGACTAATTTGAGGAAATTAAAGAAATAAGTTGAGTTGGTTATTTGTCCTAAATAGATATTGTCTTTTTTAAAATATCCTTATTAATCAAGTGTATTGGCTAGAACTGCCATTGTTAGAAGGACTACTTTGAAAAAAAATATATAAATATGTGAGACAAAGTGAATTGAGGTTTTATATTTAGGACCAAAATAAAAATTAAACAGTATCTTATATTAAAGATTAGAAGTAGTATTAGAAAACGGAGGTGGTAACTCTTATGTAAACTTCTGTTACATTTACGTTAAAACACGCACAACGCGCACGTGTGTGTTGATGGATGTGTTTAAATAGTTTTATTAAATAGTTTGGAAAACACTGCAATGGCTTATAACAAAACACATATGTTCAATTCTTTCACTTTCAAAGTCATAAAATACAGTAGAACGAAAAATGTCATTAATTTAAATAAGGATGAAAATGTAATAACTTTTATACGAGCACTGCCATCTTATTGCAACGAGAACAAATGCTGGTCACTGAATGTTTAACACTAAAATAAAATGATTCACTCAATAAAATAAAATGAACTGAACCCAGTCCACTAGCAACAAAGCGAAGCAAAAATACCAGCGATTTGTCAACGGATAATTGTCTCAGTGGCAGTATCATTCATCACATTTGAATGGAATTTTGGGTTTAAGTTTGGCATTAGCATATTTATACGTGCGCTATTAATTGTCTTACACACACACACACACATATAAAAAGACAAACGATTTTGATGAAAATGTAGTTGACAATGAAACCACGTAAAGTGGCCTTCTGAGAGTCGTGAAGCTAAAATAATATTTGAATTAAATAATATATTTTTATGTTTAATTATTTATAGTAACATAAATTTATACTTTTAAAAATAAATAAATAAATAAATTTTAATTAAATCATATGCTTGGTTTAATAAATCAATTCCTCATGAGAGCTAGGCAAAGTGCCGTCGCCAACAGATTCTAAACGGGCCACCGGTAAGTTTTACTTTTTCTTTCACGCTCGATAAGATTTTTTTTTTTTTTGAACTGCGAGAAGATCATGTTTACATCTATAATTTATAAGTATTTATAAATATGTTTATGTAAGTTGAAATATAAAAAAAATTATTTACTTATTTTATGTTCTATAAATCACAATTAAAAAACTGTTTATAACTTATTTTAATAAGTCCCAAAAAGATAAAGTTTGCTATGTAAATGTGGGAATACGGGCAGGACCGACACTACAAGTCCGAAATTTTAAAAATACTTTAATTTGTTAGGCCCGACCTTTCAGCTAATTGGTTTAAGGTTGGCTGGCGGGCTTCGGCCCGTTTAGGAAAAAATACTATTTCATATTTTTTATTAAAAATATAAAAATAAACCAATAAAATTATTATAAAAGATATAAATATGAATAAAATTAAATCATCAATACAAAATATCATCATATATAAATATTCATTAACATCCAAAAATATCTAAAACATTCATTAACAAGATAGCAACATCCAAAAGTTTAATTTATAGTGCAAATGTGCAATAAACAAACACTATCGTTAACCTTTTGAAACTTTATCATCACTATAATCAATTACTCTTCCTAATAAACATGCTTTTCTTTCGTAATAAAAATATCAAATTTTTCTTCTTTATAAGAATTTTATTTTTAAATTTTGCAGTCTAGTTATTATTTTATTTTAGTTTGAGAATCATTGTTGTTCAAACTCATAAATTTATAATTCAAATTATAGAATCACAAGTTACATAAGTATAAAAACACTCTCTTATCAAATATATATAATTTTAAAATATCAACACATATAATATAAATCATATCATTATTAAAGTCCAAATTAACCCTTTTTTAAAAATTTAATTGAACAAATTATTGTCTAAAACTAAATAAATCAAACTATTTCATGAAATTTAATTTTAAAATGATAATAATAACTAAATATTTGAAATATCATTAACTATGTAAAAAATTAATAATATTATAATTACACAAAAATAAAAAAAACTAAAAAACTAAAAAAAAGGCTCAAACAGGCCTACTCGTTTAAGCCCTTGACTAGGGGTGGAAACAGGCCAGGCGGCCTGTCAGGGGCCTATAGCCTGGCCTGCATTTGGCCTGGCCTGTTTCCTAAAAAAGACGGGCTCAGGCCTGTTTGAAGGCCTGTTTAGTTAAAGAAGCCAGGCTTAGGCTTTTTAAAAAGCCTGTTAGGCCGGTCTGGGCCTGTCAGGAATTTATAATCATAATATATGAAAAAATTAATTAATGCTATTATTGTTAATGCTCTTTTAATTTATTTTTTAATTTTAATATATAGTTAATAGCTTAATCTTTTCTTAGATTTTGAAGTTTAGATGCCAAGTGAAGATAAAAATATAATTTAAAATAATAATATCAATAAATAATGTGATTTTTAAATCTTAAAAATATAAAGAAAATAGAAAGAAAAATTTTGTTCCAAGAATGATAAATTAACTAACTTACGTATTATGTTAATTTAAGTAGATACCCTTTTTATTCATTATAAAATTAGTATTTTTTCCTCTTTATTTATTTGTCTTAATTTTATTTTTGTATGTACTTAAACGTAGTCTTATTCCAATTTTAACATATAATTACAATTAGTTTCATAATATTCTTATAAATTATAATTAAGATTTAAAATAGTACTTATGATACTAAAATTTAAATAAAAGACAAGACTAAAAATTAATTATTATGTACTTTTTTTATCTTAGCTTTTTTTAAAAAATAATTATTATAATTGAATTTTTTAAAAATACAGGCCTTTTAACAGGCCTTCAGGCCAGGCCAGGCCTTTTACGGCCAGGTTCAGGCTGAAAAGTAAGCCTGTAACAGGCCACAGGTCAGGCTCAGGCCATAGGCTCCAAAACAGGCCTGGCCTGTTAAGAGCAAAGCCTGGCTGTTTCCACCCCTACCCTTGACCCCACAGAACTAGCTTGTAGGGTCTATTTTCTATTTGAGAGAAAAACTTCAAACCTAACTCTTATAATTTTTGGGCCTAAATAGGCCTGTGCGAAGGGCTTGACCCTTTTTCTAACTCTATTGCTATGTCTAGTATGGCTAGGGAAGAGTTTGGCAAATCCGAGGATCACTTAAAAAAATGTTTTTAAATAAATTGAGATAATTTTTTGTTTCATGTATTTATCTTGTTTGTCGCAAAATCATTCATAAGAATATAAACATTCATTAAATATAAAAAGGCGTCTGGTATTAGATAAAAATATTTTTGAAAAGCACTTTTTCACAAATCAAGGTATATTTTTTCACATATTTATTTTATATACCCCAAAATCACTTTTAAAATCAAGTTTATATTAAGAGAGTGTTTGGATGAAATCAAACCATAATTTAGAAAATAGCTTCTACAGAATAGATTTTTGAGAGGATAAATTTTGTAAAAAAGTAATTATGATAAAGTGAGTGTTTGGATAGTTGTTATTAAAAGCACTTTTTTATATATACAGATTACTAAAAAGGGTATAAATTACTATGATAATTACATAAAAGATATATTTTATAATATATTTTAATTTGAAGGGATAAAATTGTTAATAATATATTTTTTTACTAACATAATTAATAATATATAATATAATGTAATTAATAAATAATTAATATGTGTGTATATATATATTTATAAATTATAAGATTAACTATATTTATAGAAAAATAATTGAGGGATGTTGAAGTTATATTATTGTAAGGATCTATTCTGATAGGTACAATTATACTCTCCAATTTAAGTCAGAAGCAAAATAGATATTTTTTTTCTGAAGTCATGGTTTTGAATCCAAAACCGTGATTTGCTGGTTTCTTTCCAAATTTAGCAAATTTTTTGCTCAAACCATGATATAGGTTCAGAATCATAGTTTTGGCCATTCGCCCAACAAGACCCTCAAACACCGTCATAAAATGCAATAAGTTAGGGAACTCATTTGAACGAAAACTTGGAAGTTCTCTTCATTGTCATCAAGGGGCGGCGCCTCACGTTTCCTCTTGCTTCCACTGCTCGCCACACGGGGAGACATCGTGGGGCCCAGTTCGGCCATGGACCGATTGGCCTTGACGCCGGGGGCCACTGTATATGATGGTTCTGAAGACAAGGCAGCATCCAAAAGAAGCACTAATTACCATTGACAGGTATACCTTTTCGTAACAGGGGAAAAAAAAAAAAAAGTGGGTTCCCTGATGCATTGCGTAGGCAGCAAGTCAATCAAAAGTAAATTACTTCCTCCGCCTCCAGATATAAGTTTTAATATTAAAAATAATATAAATTTAAAAATATCAACATTTATGTATTACACGAAAATTATTTTTTAATTTTATCCTCTATTTAGTATCACAGTGTTATTTTTTTTGGAACAAATATTAATTATGGCTAGAAATCTATACTAAAATTTACATTGAAACAAAGAGAAGGTGAAAATTGAGACCTGATTATATTTATAAATGGAAAAAGTAAGAAAATCAATTCACAGAGCAGATGGAGTCCAAGACATCTCTTTTTGGGACCAAAGACGATGAAGCATGCGTGGGTTTGACTAGTTAAGATCATGCATAAGCATATATAATCATATATAGCCATGACTTTCAAAATTTATTTGCATCGTGAGATTTTTACAAATAAATCTGATCATCTAGAAGTACGGGAATTAAATTAATAGTCAAGATTAAACATAAAATGTTCACAAACGCACCCGATTTTGAGTTGAAGGTATAATTATTATCTCAAGATGCTTGTGCTTATTTTTTAACAAAAAAATTACGCAGATTCGAGCACGCAATTTATCGGTTTGGCTAACACGGATAAATGGACATGGTCGGATATAGCAGGAAATTAAACGTGGAAAAAAGAAAAGATAAATCTCATGCATGTTCTATTGTTTGCAGATTTTCAGGTTTGAAAAAAAAAACACAAATACCTTGGTCGCGTGACCAGTTAAGCAGTTATCCATAACTAACGTTATTGTTCTTTCGCTTACGCAAATAAAAATGAAGGAAGGAATTCATTTGTGCATAATCATTGACAAATATCTCTTGTATTTTCACAAATTTTTTCAGAATTGCATAAACCCTAAACCCTAAAAACACAAACAAAAATTTGCTTACGCAAATTAATAAAGAACTGTGATGCGTGTTTGTAATTCACTGCGCCATTATGCTCCAGCACGCTGCATAAGTGATTTTGGAGACAAAAAACGCCCGACACATATACTACCTAACATTGTTCATACAGTTACTGGCTCCTATTTTTAACATAAAAAGCTAGTTTAACATTTAAGTTAATTCTAAATATACAAATTTTGATCAATTTTATCTCTCATATGTATCATTTTTTCTCAAAACAATCATTATAATAGCTACACATGTTAAATGTCTCATTAAATAATAGTTTTAACTAATACATATGATTAGTAAGAATATTTTAAGAAAGATAACACATGTTCATTCTAAATAACTAATTTAACAAACTTTTTAAATATATTCAAATTAATTACTACCTTCGATCCTAATTATAAAACCCAGTTGATTAATTTGAGGAGATTAAGTAAAGAAGTTAAGTTAGTTATTTATAATAAATAAGTGTTGTCTTTCCTAAAATATCTTTACTAATTAACTATGTTGACTAGAACTATAATTATTGGAAGGACTATCTTGGAAAAAAATACATAAATATGAGAGACAAAATAGATTGGGGTTTTATATTTATGACCAAAATAAAAGTTAAGCAATATCTTATATTAAAAACCGGAGGTAGTAACTAGTTTTGTATCAAGAAGCAGTGGCAGTATTATTTATTATATTCTTAACTACGTTTATTTCATGCATATTTTATTAACTCCTTGCACTCGCTCACCAAAAAGAAGCTGAACTTTTTTATTTTATTTTCTAATCGACAAGCCGGTGACAACCATCTACAAGTACAAAGTCAACAGCGTGGCAAAGAGCAGACAATCACCTGCTGTAAAAATATTACCTTAATATAAAAGCTTGTTTAATTTTGTATTTTAATTTTAAATATAAAATCTTAATTTATTTTATCTCTAATATTTATCTATTTTTTTAAAATACTCATCATAATAATGATAGTTCTAGATAATAAAATATTTTTAAAAAACAACACATATTTATTATAAATAACTAATTTAATTAATTTTTTAACATATTTAAATTAATCAAGTAACTTTTATATTAAGAAATAAAAATACTCTTCCAATCTTAAATATAATATCTTTATATATTAATATAAAGATTTTATATTTAAAGCTAGAAGAGTATTATTATTCCAGTAAAGACTTTAAGAACTAAGAGATCCTGGCTGGGTATGAGATTCTCTGCCCAGCGTTGTCCCCAAAGCCTCTCCTTAAAAGTTAAAACTAAGTCGGCACACAGATTCTCGTCCATTCCCTTCCTGAGCATGCACAGTAACCACACGTGACTGAACTTGAATAATAATTGAAATACTTCAGTGGAGATTAACACAGAGAGAAAAGCAAAGGAGAAGAAACCCGAAAAGGGCTGATCCATTTGGTCCAACTCAGATTATTCTAGCATTATTGAAGAACATTAATTAGTGGTACAAAGGCTTATGAATATATAATTACACATTTCTCGGTCATATGCAGTAATATGTGTCAAACTCAACAACAAAAATTAATTAATTACTCGTAATTAATTAACCAATAGGAAGGTGGAGAAGGCGCTGGCGGATTAATTAGGGCCACGCAAGCCATGGGCGGGCGAGTCCGTGTGCGTAAAAAATAACCCACAGAAACTATGAAACGCGGCATATTGAAGCAGCTGCATGCTTTTTCCTTTCTCCATAGCAGCATACTAGATCACTGATTAGGAAATATCAATAAAAATAGTTAAGATTAATTATTTACTACCTCTTGTCCTTAATATAAAATCTCGTGTGACTTTTATTTTGATCATAAATATAATACCTCAATCTACTTTGTTTCTCATATTTATGTATTTTTTTTAAAGCAGTGCTTTTAACAATTGTGGTTCTAGCTTATAAACTTGATTAGCAAATATATCTTAAGAAAGATAACACTTATTTATTACAAATAACTAACTTAACTTCTTTTCCTAATCTTCTCAAATTAGTCAATTAGCTCTTATAATTAGAACCGGAGGCAATATAATAAATGCGTGTTGACTCTTGTAAACTATCATTTTTAATTATATACATTAAAATTGTTCATTGGTAGAAACCCTTACCATCAACATTGATATTTTGAGGAAAACAATAAACGAATACAGAGAAAATTAAAATTTTGCATTTGAAATCAAACCTAATTGGTTTTTAATTAGTAGGACATGTTAAGATTCTTAATACCACCAATATCAATGGACGTACAGCTCTCCGTGATATTTACCTATTATCCATTTCCATCGTCGTGTCTGGCTCATTTTCATCACCATGTGAGGCACCACCATAGGTGGTCATGGCTGCGTGTCGGTGCGTGTGTTAGAGAAGCTTCGGCGTACACGACACGAGACGTGGGCTCGCAAGCGGTTTATGTTGACCTTTTCATTGGGTCGATGTCTTTGAAGAATGAAGACTACTCCTCGTAGCAATTAACCGGATTACGTACCAAGCTTTATTTTCCTATATAAGCTATTAGTGTGGGTCCTGATAGTTACTGCAAGAAAGGGGAGCCCGAATTTCTCAGATATACACATGCAGGGAGTTTGGGAAACTCAAAAAAAATATTTTTAAAATATATCTTCACACAATTCTATTTTTACCTCATACTCTGTAAAGTCAATTTCAAAAAATTATTATTTCCGATTCTAATTATAAGACCTCATTTGTAGATTGATTATTTTTAATCAATCTACATATGAGGTCTTATAATTAGAACTATTGTATATAGATATCTACAATAGTGTAGCTAATTTGCAGTTTTTTTTATACATAATACTGCATTAACATTGACATGAATATGATTATTCAGTTTTTGTTGGCTGAGCTCCCTCTCTTGCCTTCGCCTGCTGTTTTTTTTTTGCCTGTGTCGTGGCCTGCAAGAAAGCAAGAACCATTGGCAGAAGTTTGAGCAATATGTAGCTCAGTTTGAACAGTCAATTGTGGAGCTTGCTTAAGACTCCCTCCCCGATCAGCTTTCAAATTAGTTGGAAAGAAATAAGGTTATAGGTAGAACTGGGAATCAGGGCCAGCCTTTCAGGGCTGATGGGCTTAAAATGGTCGACCTTCCAGGGCTGAAATTTCAAAAATACCCTAATTTGTTAGGCCCGGTCCTTAAGCCACAGGGTTCAGGGCCGGCCCGTGGGCTTTTAGCCCGTTTGAGAAAAAATACTATTTTTTATATTTATCATAACTTTTATAAAAAAAATAAACCAATAAAATTATTAAAAAAAACATAAATATGAATAAAATTAAGTCACAAATATAAAATATCATCATATATAAATATTCATCAACATCCAAGAATATCTAAAACATTCATTAACAAGATAACAACATCCAAAAGTTTTATCTATAGTGTAATTGTGCAATAAATAAACACTATCATTAATCTTTTGAAACTTCATCATCACTATAATTAATTACTCTTCTTCATAAGTATGCTTTTCTTTTGTAACAAAAATATTAAGTTTTTCTTCTTTATAGGAATTTTACTTTTAAATTGTACAATCTAGCTATTATTTTACTTTAATGTGAGAAACGTTGTTGTTGAAACTCATGAATTTCTAATTCAAATTATAGAATCACAAGTTATATAAGTATAAAAATACTCTATTATCCAATATATATATAGTTTAAAAATATCAACGCATATAATATAAATCAAATCATTATTAAAGTCCAAATTAACACATTTTTTAAAAATTTAATTGGATAAATTATTGTCTAACACTAAATTTAATTTTAAAATGATAATAATAACTAAATATTTGAAATATTATTAACAATATAAAAAATTAATAATATTAGAATTATATAAAAAAATTTAAAAAACAAAAAAATTATAAAAGGGCTTAAAAGGACAGGCCCGCGGCCCTCCATGGCCGATCCTTTTAAGCTCTCGACCCTCCAGGCTTATTTCCTATTTGAAGGGAAAAATATCAAACCTGGCCCTTATAATTTCAGGGCATAAACGGGCCGGCCCGACGGGCTCAGCCCGTTTTCCCGGCTTTAGTTATAGGACTCGTTTGTTAACGTTTTATTACTCCACTGACATTTACTCTATTTGTCCAGTTGTTTTGGCATGCATAGCACTGTATACCATGTACTAATAACTGGCCAGTGCACAGAATGTTTTTGGGAGAAAAATTTTTTAAGAAAAAATCTAAAAAAAATGACGGCTGACTTTTAAAATTTTAAATAAAAAATTATTACAAAAATGTATTGTTATTTACTTTTTAAATATAGTTATTTCTTTATAGGTGTAGTAATCAATACTAATTTAGAAATTTAAAATTCAACAATCATTTTTTTCATATTTCTCAAATCTTAATTTGGAAGATGGGACTTCCTTCCTGTAAAATATTGCTATAAACGGGAATGTGTATGAATAAAAATTCAAATTGTTCAGTTTATACTATTTTTTGTGTTTAATATAATATCTATTTGATTAAATTGGATAAATAAAGAAAGGTAATTGAATTAATTATTTATAAAAATTATGTGTTGATTTTTTTAAAATATCCTGGATTGAAATTATCCTCTCATGCAAATTCATTTTAATGCATGCAATCAAAAATCGTCGAATTCAAGCTTGAACCTTGAGCAAGAAATCATGCAGATGTTATTTTGAGGTATTAGCACACACATCATCACGAAAGCTTCGATTTGGGCGGGGGTGAGGATTACTCTTTCAAATTCATTCTGCGTGTATTTAGCAGAGCAAAGTCTGGATACTAACCTATCGTACTCATACATACCTCGTCTCGTCCTTATCATCCGGGTTAAACTCATATGGCTTTCTTTTATAAATTTTACATGAATAATTTATATGAAAATGAATTTTCGCTAAACTGGGTAAACTGTATCTAAACACAACGCGACAAAATGGAAAAGATGCAACAACAAAATGGAAATCCTTTTATTTAATTCGTAAATTGAAGATACAATTGTATACTGAGGAACCATTAACATTTTTTTTGGAAGAATTTCATAAAAAAAGTTTGAAATTACTAAATTCTAAATCAGAATAGGTTCCAACACTTTAATAAGTTTTGATGGCACTGTACCTGCAATAACAACACATTTTTGTAAGAATTATTTATTTGAGATTTAGTTTTTTTTTTTTTTTTGCGTCATTACCTTCTTTGCTCTTTGGTCAAAAACAAAAGGGTCGTGCATCATACACATGGATGTATCTTTGTGTGATGAAAGATAATAACTAATTTGTTTTATGTTGGACACAGCCTTGAACATCATACGAGAATGGAAATATCTCATCCCTTTACGAAGTTCAAAGGTATGCAGATCTTTTTCCTGGTTGGGAGCCCGATTAAGGCCCTTTCTGGATTGAAGCCCGTATTTGCTATAATGCTTTGAGAATAGGAGTTCTACGCGGACATACGACCCAAGAAAAAAACGCTCAGGAAGCTCAGGGGAAAAAAAGAAAGAAAAGGAAAAATACCAAGACACACGGAGGTGTATTTCTCCGAATCTATCCACTAATGAAAAAAGAAGAAGCATATAACTGTTATTAGAAGAAGAACCTTTAATTTAGAACTCATTTTTTTAGAGACTGCTTAATGCATATAATACTATTCAGTTTTAATTATTTTAAGGGAAAATGACAGATAAAGAAGGTGGAATATCTGAAATTCCAATTTGGGAAGCTAAGCAAATGTAATGACAATGAGGGAAGTACTTCCCAAATTGGAATTTTGAAATTCAGTGAAATGACAAAATGCCCTTTGTCTTTTTTTTTTTTCAAAAAAAACACCCAACCTCTCACCGGTGGCCGGCCGCCGGCAACCGCCGCCGGCAATTGGCCGCCGTCGGCCGGCAGCCGCCACCGGGCGCCGCCGCCGGCGGCCGGTGTGGTGGCTGCCGGTGGAAGTTTTTTGTAATAGTTTTTTTGTGTGTGGGAGAATATTACAAGAAGTGGTAGGGGTGGGATTTGATCCCACGACCCCTTGGCCATTTGGGCCAACAAAAGGACAGATGACCATTGGGCCATCAAAGACTTCTTAGCTTTATAATGCAAACAAAAATATAAGTTGACTCTTTTACTGTGACTCCAGCCCGTGACAATAATTTACCTCAGGATGACAAGTTTTAATTGAGAAATAACAAGTCTAAATTTGATATTAACAAAGCGACTTTTCCTGATACATAATAAGAAGTAACAGTATATTAATTAAAAATGACAGTTTATTTGAATATGACACGTCTTTACTGAAAAATGACACGTCTAAACGTGAGATTAACAATATGCCTTTTTTATATATATATAACAAGAAGTAGCATGTACATTAATTAAAAATGACCATAATTTATTTGAAAATGACACATCTTTACTGAAAAATGACAAGTCTAAACTTGAGATTAACAATGTGTCTTCTCCTGATACATAACAAGAAGTAGCATGTACATTAATTAAAAATGACCATAATTTATTTGAAAATGACATGTCTTGTTATGTATCAGGAGAAGACATATGTTAATGCTACTTTTTTAATTAATGTACATGCTACTTCTTGTTATGTATCAGGAGAAGACACATTGTTAATCTCAAGTTTAGACTTGTCATTTTTCAGTAAAGATGTGTCATTTTCAAATAAATTATGGTCATTTTTAATTAATATACATGCTACTTCTTGTTATATATATATAAAAAAGGCATATTGTTAATCTCACGTTTAGACGTGTCATTTTTCAGTAAAGACGTGTCATATTCAAATAAACTGTCATTTTTAATTAATATACCGTTACTTCTTATTATGTATCAGGAAAAGTCGCTTTGTTAATATCAAATTTAGATTTGTTATTTCTCAATTAAGACTTGTCATCCTGAGGTAAATTATTGTCACGGGCTGGAGTCACAGTAAAAGAGTCAACTTATATTTTTGTTTGCATTATAAAGCTAAGAAGTCTTTGATGGCCCAATGGTCATTTGTCCTTTTGTTGGCCCAAATGGCCAAGGGGTCGTGGGATCAAATCCCACCCCTACCACTTCTTGTAATATTCTCCCACCAAAAAAAAAAAACTATTACAAAAAACTTCCACCGGCAGCCACCACACCGGCCGCCGGCGGCGGCGCCCGGTGGCGGCCGCCGACCGACGGCGGCCAATTGCCGGCGGCAGTTGCCGGCGACCGGCCACCGGTGAGAGGTTGGGTGTTTTTTTAAAAAAAAAAAAGACAAAGGGCATTTTTGTCATTTCACTGAATTTCAAAATTCCAATTTGGGAAGTACTTCCCTCATTGTCATTACATTTGCTTAGCTTCCCAAATTGGAATTTCAGATATTCCACCTTCTTTATCTGTCATTTTCCCTTATTTTAAAATGTTAAATTATTACTACAAAGACACAGAAGCCAAAGCGGTTAGTAGCATGAAACAAGGATTCCAACCAATTTACCAGAACTCGGAAAGACAAAACGACGTCGTACTGGCTGTGCTGCTTTCAGCCTCAGGCGGGATCTGAATAATGAATATGCATAAATAAGGTTTTTTTTTTTTTGGGTTGCAAAATAAGGTTTTATTTTCCCTAAAAAAGGAGGGAATATCTTGAAGCTCGCTGGGAAAAATCTCAGGGAAGAGAAACCTAAAACCGCAAGTCAGCAATTCCAAGCTCTGCAGGAGTAGTGGTGATTGAAGTCGAAGCTTGAGTTGATCCAGCGACAATGTCATCGACTCTGCTGGAGGTGACTCGTGCGGCACACGAGGAGGTGGAGCGGCTTGAGCGTCTGATAGTGAAGGACCTTCAAAATGAGCCCGCGTCGAACAAGGACCGCTTGTTTCAGAGTCACCGCGTGCGAAATATGATCGATACTATCACTTCTACCACTGAAAAGCTCGTAAGTCGGTTCTCTCAACTTCGAATTTCAGTTATTAGGTTGTGTTTGCTCCTCGACGAAACTTCTTTTTAGGTTAATGCAAAATAAGCGCCGAGATGATAAATTATTAATTGGAACTCTTCCACTTCTTGTTTCTGAAGTGAAAGCAATCTTAGCTTGATGTTAAAAAACCGAAGTAGCTCCTTAGTTGAGTTGTTAGGAACTGACCAAAAAATCACATTCGGGGAGAGGGGATGGTATTTCCAATCACTTAATGTTCTGCTGTCAGCGTAGAGTGTTGTTGTTTTTTGACCAATTCTGTTTCAAGTAAATAAGTTTTGGTGAAGTAAGATCCAAACTAGAATCTATTTTTCCTTTCCATTTTTTTTTTAATTCCTCTGGACTACCCTGTGAAGACTGTTGTAATCTATCGTTCCTCTTTCCTCTTTATTTTAATTTACTTTTCATCTATCTTGTCTTGCGAATTAAAACAGAGAAGTTAGCTGATTTTCCGTTTGTCGGTTTCAGATTGATATATACGAAGATAAAGACAATGCAAGGAAAGATGAAATTGCTGCACTGGGGGGTCAAACTGCAACTGGAACAAATGTGTTTAGTGCGTTTTATGATAGACTGAAAGAGGTAATGTTTACATATGTAGAAGCTTTATAATAGAAATAGGAGAGATGCCTTTTTGGAATCGGGAGTTGTATTCTGTCTGCATCCATCGTTTTTATCTTGTCTTTACATCTTATTCTCATGTGGGTTTATTCTAGCGCCAACTATCTAAGAGCTTTATGTTTACATGTGCATATTGCTGTGTATCAGTGTATGTGGAAGACGTCATTGAAATTTGAACTAGTAAAAATGATAGCATCTTTATGCATATGTTGAAACTGAGTTCTCTGAGTTATTTGATCCTAATTGCTTTTATGCGTTTAATACATTGGTATCTTGTGATATGTGCAGATACGAGAGTATCATAGAAAGCACCCGGCTGCACGTGTTGTTGATGCTAATGATGACTATGAAGAACTTCTCAAAGAGGAGCCTCAAATTGAGTTTAGTGGAGAGGTCTGTCTGTCTGTCTCTCTCACCTACACACACGCACGCATACAAACCTACCCACCCGTACCCGATTACCATGTTGCATAATTACATTACTTGATGGGTGATAAAGAAACGTGCAGTCTTTTGTAGCAAAAGAATAATATTGCAACAGGCAATGCTCTGAAGGATATAAAGAATTCGTTGTGACTTATGTTAGCTTGTAGAATACATCCTGTCAAATTTTAAGTTCAAGGCTTCCCTACCCTCTCTGTGCAACCTTGGCATGAATAGTTTGGGTTTTGGGGCCATTCCTGTTGAGATTTTAAAATATGTCCCTATTCAAAGAATCAAGATAATTGACTCTTGGAGCAATTTAATTTCACAAGTTTCTCTAAATATTATTTTGGATATAATTTTACAAAAGCTAGGCAGTTATTGTGAACCATTTCTTTACATAAATTATGCAATAAGAAGAGTTTAAGAATATATCCACATGGACCTTAATGTCCCATTGACCTTGAATTGGCGGTGTGTTTGAGCATTTAATTGTCCTCCTGTTCCATCAGGAGATCCAGAGATGAGATTCTTGTATGATGCAATTTGTCCTTGGACGGTGGTTTTAGTGAGTCATGTAAGATGAAATCTAATATGTTGTACTGTTAGGATACATGATGCTTCATTTTTCAAACTGAGAATGTTTTCTCTTCTGCCTTTTATGGTTATTGATTTCCTTGAGATATTGGTTTCAGGAAGCTGTTGGGCGGTACTTAGACTTGCATGAATTGTACTATCAGTATGTTAATTCCAAATTTGGTGAGCCAATTGAGTACTCTGCTTACCTTGATGTTTTTTCACAAACAGAGAAGATCCCACGCAAAATGAAAATGACTAGGTATATTCCCTTATCCTCATCCTTTCTGTTGCATGTTTTTGTTTATTTGGTATTTAGTGTTCCTCCGATGTTGGTAAGTAACTTTCTGAGATGTCTTAGTTTCTGCCATCCTATTTTCTACAGGCAGTACAGGGAATATATGGAGAATCTTTTGGAGTATCTCATATATTTCTTCCAGCGGACAGAACCCTTGCAAGATCTGGATCGAATTTTCTCTAAGGTGATTATTTTCAATTATCTTTCTTTTGCTTCGCTAACTTGAGCTTGATTTATGCTCTAGGTGCACTAGGGTGGCTTTCTGCTTGGAATTATTTTTCATAGTATTTCTTTGCCGCAACTTTAATTGTAGTGTTAGCCATCATTATACTTTGGCTGTAGATGTGTCCTATAAATATGTGTTGTTCTTCTGTAACCATTTATTCAAAAGAGAAAAAAATAAAATTAAAAAAATCCTTCAATTACTATAGTTTTATACTCTTGCAAAATGTTGGTAAACTATATAGTTATAAAGAAACTGCCAAGATTCTCTTTAACAAAACCCCTCTAACTCTAAAATGCTTCATTCCCATTATTAATTATTGTTAACTTGATTGTTTGAATAAACTTTTGAATCAGATTATGCGATTTTTTTTTTTAAATAATTTCATATGCACAAATGCATGAATTGAATGGCCAGTTTGACCAAAAATTATCATGTAATTCCTGCTTCAAGTTTCAAGTCTGATCCTTCACTTGTGGGCGAGAGTTTTGTTGAATTAATGCTATATCATGGAGTTCCTGAATCCTCAAAGATAATTCTCCATTCTCATACTCTAGGACACCAAGGACTCCTTGTGCATTATTTCGTCTCTCTCTTTTTTCGGTAGTGAGCGTCTGATTGAATTGCAGGTAACAGCTGAGTTTGAAGAAAATTGGGCTGCAAACAAGTTACCTGGATGGGAGAATGACATTCAAGAGAATGGACACGTACCTGCTCAACACACTGCAATTGATCTTGATTACTACAGTACAGTTGAAGAGCTGACAGAATTGGGTCCTGAAAAGTTGAAAGAGGTGAGTTTAAAATTGGTAACATGATAATTCACTTATCACATATATTTAAAATACCCATCTGTCCCATTTAGAACGAAGCAAGAATGCATCCAAAATAAGCTTTTCCACATCGTTTGCCCCATTTCTCGTTTGAATACTGAACAGCCGCTTGTACTTGATATGTACAATGTCATTGATCCAACTTTTATTCCTTGACATCGTGCTGTGGTTTTTACTCTAAATTAATTTGTCTGTTGAGGTTGTCATTTTTAGTTGCTTTGGGAATTGTAAGAAGTTTAAACAGCAGTACCTTTTCACTGTTGTGCCATTTTGATTCACAACTTTTGGCGATTACTCCTCAGATCAGAGATTCAATTACGATCATTGTATTTGTTACTATATCTTTACTATCTTCTGTCTTTATGAATGGCAAATATTAGGTACTGTTCAATTCAAGTTAATGATTTATAAAACAAGTTTGGTTTATTGATCTCCCTCTTCTTTGGTATTCCAGGCATTGGCTGCATTGGGACTTAAGACTGGGGGTACTGTTCAGCAACGGGCAGAGAGGCTGTTCCTTACAAAGGTGACTCATCCGTTTCTGCAGAGTATATTTTTTTGGGAATGAAAATGGGAATAAGAATGGAAATGGTAATGAGGATGATGTTTCAAGGAATGGGATGAGCGTGTTTGGCATGTTAAAGAAAGGAATGAAAACTTGTGTTTGGTTGGACAGTAATATTCGTAACACAAAAACATACTGAAACATTTATTATTAACTAGATTTGTTTAATAGATATATATTCAATTTTTAAATTATTTGATTCATATTTTTAAAATATTAAATATTTCTTGTTCATCAATAATAAGTAATCTTATAATTATAAATGATTATTAAGTTATCGTTACAAATATAAGAAAATATGATTTTTTCTACTCGTCTCTATTCTTAAATGAAATATGATTTTTATTTTATACTTCTAGAAATAGTTTTTATTAAATGATATTGTTGATAATAAAATTATTTTAATTTATGGATGGTGATTATAATATAAAGATAAAACTTTCAGTATTGAAGGCTACTTTAGTCAATTTAATGAGGATTCCAAAATCAAAAGATTGATCGAATCAAAATCTGTTTCTACCAACTAGACATCCCCTGCAGTGGAATGCGTCTTCCATTCCTATTCCACACGCTGCATTACCATGAACCAAATATACTTAAGTTGCTTTGTCCTCTCTTCTTTCAAATTGACTGTCTTTTATCCAATGCTGTTAGTCCAAAAGTGAGAGCTCTGTTTAGAAGAGTCAAGTGCAATATTTTGATGTTAATTTTGTCTATTTCTTCTTACTAACTCTTGTTGACGTCCTCATCATGACTTCCATAATTAAGCATTTTTTGTTTTGATTGAGATTGCATTACTTGTCCTTAAGCTTTGACTCAGGAAAAATTTTATTGGCTTTCTCATGCAGCATACACCTCTTGAAAAGTTGGACCGGAAGCATTTTGCCAAGGGACCACGAGGTTCAGAAAAAATGGCACTGCCGCAGTTCCACAAGAAGATGAAAATTCAAAGGAAATTGCACTGCTGGAGGCCAAGCTGTCCAAGTTATGCGATCTGTTAGAAGAGGTTAGCATATGTTGCTTGTCATTAAGTCGGCAGCCTTTTTAAAGTTTCTGCTACTTTCATTTAATCTAGAGTTTTATTGGTTGGGGTATTTGACGGGAGTGTTTTGACCAGATATCAGCTGCATATATTATAACTTACTGCATTTATGAATTTTCTCTGACCATGATACAGACAATTGCACGAACAAAAGACAATGTTGTGAAGAAGCAAGCCTTGACATATGAAGAAATTGAAGCAGAACGTGAGGAGGTGAGTTGAACTTAAAAGCTAAGGTTCAATAGTACATAGATATGAAATGTTTTCTTGGGCCACTTTTTCATAATTTTGTGGAAGAAATCAGTAATATTATATAATTTCTATCTGAATGCTATAACTTGAACTCATTACGGGTACCTATCTTGTACTCTCAAAACATTGAGGATGATGGCCATTGCGGGAGTGAGGTATCATCAGTAATGATTGGTTGTCATATGAGTCAACTATCATGCTTAAGTTTGAAATTGATCTTGGTTGTTTTGGCCCATTGTGTGACAATCGCATCTCGAGTTGGCTCTCCTAACCAAATAGAAAGTAGAACACATTATTATTTCACTTGTAGATGCATTAATTTGTGTTGAATTTCTTGTGTTTAAAAGTGGAGATTGTGCTGGGCTTATATGTGGTGCCTAATGTAAATTGAAGGTGGTCCTTCCTTATAATAACCGAAAGTGTAAAACAGAAAATTCGTCTGCCAGCTTATTGCAGAGACCCTTTTTTTTTTTTTTGGACCTGCGAAACTAAGTTATTGCTAAGTTGCCGGTGAGGTTGACTTGTTTAGACAAAAAATGGTTTCTGAAAATTGTCTTGTGTAACACTTTGACAGCCACAAAATTTTTCACTTGGGGAGTTTTTTTTCCATTCTATAAATATACATTCCTTCCAATCGTGAGTAGAGAATATCTTGGGTTCTTCACCTTTTTCTTTGCATTTCCGTTGTACCTTCAATTCCAGATGCAGATAATGTTAAATTGGTGACTTGTGTTTCATATCCTTGACAGGAAGAAACACAGGAGGAATCTGAAAGTGAAGATGAGGAACAGCAGATATATAATCCCCTAAAATTGCCAATGGGATGGGATGGGAAGCCTATACCTTATTGGCTTTATAAGCTACATGGTCTTGGCCAGGTATTATTTTCCTTTCAAAGTGAGAAACTGAGATTGTCGTCCTTTCACTTTTGTGGTTATGGGAATTATCCATTCTGGGAATTATAAATTGTTGGTCTTACTTAAACTAGCTGAGGGGCTTGCCCTCTTATACTTAGGGAGTCCACAGGATTCCTTTTTTTTTTTTTTTGGATAAGGGAGCCCACAGGATTCTAACCATAAATAAGTGTAATTTGATTTGCATCTCAGGAATTCAAGTGTGAGATATGTGGGAACTACAGTTATTGGGGGCGTAGAGCTTTTGAACGGCATTTCAAAGAATGGCGCCATCAGCATGGGATGCGCTGCCTTGGTATACCAAATACCAAGAACTTTAATGAAATAACGTCAATTGAGGTACACATTTTTCTTTGTTCTTTCTATTTCTTTGCTAATAGTGTAACATGTTTTACAAATCACAAGTATGGTCATAAAAGTGCTTATTTGTACTGCTGGAGACACCTCCTCTTGTTACATAGTCGTTATTATATCCCACCAGGTTGGCAGGTTATTCATGGTTTAGAATAAATTGAGATGGAATGCACTTTGCAGCAAAAATATTTATTTCTGCTCATCTAATTTGCAAATGACACCTGAATAATCTGTTGTTGAATTTCATTGCCCGTGTATCCTACCATCAAAGGTCTATTTGGCATAACATGAAACAGTTTCCATTTTTAATGCATACAAAAAATGAGATGCATAACGTCTATTATATCTTCGTTATAATTACTCAACCATGATTGCCTTAATCACATTTCGATGGGATGAGTCGATTTTGAATTGGATTGATCATTTCTCAACAACGAGAAATGGATTTAGTTGACATGATTCTTGTCAAAGGGATTCTTTCAACGGCTGAAATCTCAACCATCTCACCTCTTAACCAAACTTGAAACGTGTGGGCCATCTGTGATGCAGGAGGCAAAGGAACTCTGGAAAAGAATACAAGAAAGGCAGGGAGTGAACAAGTGGCGCCCAGATCTCGAAGAAGAATATGAAGATAAGGAAGGCAACATCTACAACAAGAAGACATATACTGATTTACAGCGCCAGGGACTTATATAAGAGGGCCGCTCCTAGCTTGACTTTAAAAGGGGAAGTAGGGAAACGATGGCACTTTAATTATATTGGACTACGAGGTGGAAGATTTGGGCACAGGAGCGGTTTTGGGTTTACTTGCGCTTTAGCATGTGTCATTGATGATCCAATGAGATGAGGGAAGGGAGGAAAAAGGGTTGTCATTCAGGTTAAATGGCACGAGGGAAGATTTTTACATCACAATTTCTTTACTATCAGTTATATGTAGCCTGTTTATCACCTGTCCGATTTTCAGCCCATTAATTAAAGAAACAATGTACGATGTTGCCCGGAAATAGACGTTGTCACTTGTCAGCACCAACTAGAACGCCAGTGTTCAGTCCAATCTTCCAAGGTGGCATTGCATACTTGCTATTCATTGAAACAATATCCATCTGAAGCTGAAACGATAGCACCAACTAGAACGTTACTGTTCATCCAATCTTCCAAGGCAGCATTATATGCTTTTTGAATCGACGAAATGCTGCGAAGCAACAAAAAATTTAATGGTCTGATGGGACAACTTTTATCGTATTGCTGAGCGATTATTTATTATCAAATGGGAAATAGTTGTATGAACTTTCTGTTATTAAAAAGGTTGAGTCATGCTGTTAGTAGCGTACCTCTTTAATCAAATAGTCTTTTTTAAAAAAAGTATAATCATATGTTGTATAAATTAATACAATGTCAGCAGCCAATGGTTATTTAAAATAATTTTTTATGAAAAGTAATAACACTCAAAGTGCTTGTCACATTTATGATTACTTAAACTCTCATTACAACTGTTCTGTTAATATAAATTTCTTAATTAAAATTACAATTCTTTTAAAATAAAAATGAATATATATTTATTCGAAAGTATTCCATTTCAACTCATGATGAATAATAGGCAGACTCTGAAAAGAAAAAAAAAAAAATAGAGGCAAGGAATTTCTCCCCACCGCTGTATAGGGAAGCTTAAAATTCCTATTACAGAGGATCGGCTCTTCATTGTATTTGTCTTGCACTTTCTTACATTACCTTACTAATTGTTTGGCATCATTCATAAAAGCCCTTATAAATATATTTTAGCCAAGTTGAGATAAAACTCCTCTCATATACTTATCTTGTATTTCATAAATTATTATTAAAAAAGTGTTTATAAACCATTCCAAATGATACTTATCTGTTTGCTTTTGGTTGTATTTCATTTACAGGATCAAGCAAATACGAGAATTTTGATTTGATAAAAACAGTCCAAGTTTATTATTTTCTCTTTTTTATCATCTCCCGACAAGACACAGTCCAAATTATTTTGACATTTAAGAAGTATTTGGATGGAAACTAAACCAAATCATGTCCTTGATGGGACATGGTCTCAATTTACAAAAAAAAGCTCTTAAAAAGCATTTTTAGGGATATCCAAATACTCTCTTAAATAAAATCGCCTGCAACTAATCTAAAACCACACAAATTTATTTTTGTCACCTTCCAACACCAGTGCCGCTACCGCCCCAATCGTACAAATGAGACAATTCTCACATTAATCTCTTCATGTTGCTTCTAAATGCAAGACTCTCTGGAGTTCATCTACGGCAAACTTCCCTTTTTCCCATAGCTTTCTTTGAAGACCAATTAAAATTTAGATTTACATTTATTACATTTTGGTTCATGGTTTAAAAAGGTGCGCAAATAAAAAAAATGACGTGGGAGAAAACGGCGGGTAACGGTAGGACCGGCGCGAGGAAACCTGATGGAGAGAGGATGTAGATGGAGGAGAGGTCAGGGGAGATATTTAGAGAGACGGACGTGGACGTGCGATGAACCCGTGGAGAAACGTTTCCAGCATTCCGTCACACGCAATTCTCACACGCTTCCTTTCTATATATGACTGAACGGCGATTTTTAACTTAACTCTCTTTTTGGTTGATCCTCTCCAACGGCCTCCAATTCTGATTCCGATTCCGGTAAGTTTCTATCCGCTTGTTTCTTTCTTTTGTCCTTCCTCTTTCACCTCGTTCATTTTCACGGTGTCTTTCTTTTTCTTTGGAAAATGCCTGCTTCTAGACTTGTGATTTCGCTTGATCTAAGCAAGCTTCCCAATGCTTCTGTTGGATTAATCGAACTCTCTCTGGGTCTGTGTCTTATGGTTTGATTTTGTTCAGTCAAGAAAACAGCAATTACTTGGTTCTGCTGTCTATAAAAATCATAATTACTCACTCCAAAAATGTGGTATTAAGAAGGGTGTATGGTTCTTGACGCATCCTGACAAAGCTAAACTTAGTATTTAATTACCAATGAGTTCGTTAACATGTTCAACACTTGAGCGGTACCCAACCCCACAACACGAAGGAAAGAAAAAGTCTTTTTGATGAGTCTTCCATTTAAATTTTCATGCATGCTGGACTCTTTCTGACGATTTACTGATGCACATGTAATCGTTTATGTTCAGAGTTGTAATCAATGGCGCTCTGGAGTACTGGGCTAAACCCAGCACTGGAGACGAACAGCTTAGCTTATTCAACCCGAAATTTGTCGACAAGACTTGTTGTACCTGTTCCCTTGCGTTTTATTAGGAAATTCTCTAATCTAGGCAGAAGACAACATGAACGAATTTACTGTTCTTCATTAAGGAAAGCCTCCTCTGCGTCTTCTATGGAGTCACAAGAAGATGCTCCCGGTGCTTTATCAGCTTCCGTGGAGGAAGAACTGGATCATGTTATGCGGTTCAAAATGTCAGACTTTAAGATTTTAGATCGCATCAGTGTTGGCCTTGGGGGGCGGGTATGGGGTCTAAAATAAGTTTGTGGTGAGTCATGCATGGTTTATATTTATGTTGGTGGTCTGATTGATTTGAGTTTTGCTATAGGCGGATGAGGTAGTTTTTGAAGCCGTTGTGAAGGATGTTGGTAGGTAAGTAACTTCTTTTTTAGGTTCTGGTCGCATGGGTTAGCCATGAGCATAATGTCTGTAAATTCGTTTCCAGCCCCTATATAATACGAGTGTTGTACTTCGGCAACTATCCAGTGTGCAAGCTCAGCGTCGAGGGAAACGGGCTATAGAGGTGGGTAGATCTGACAGTGTCAAAATCTAAATAGGCCCTGTCCCATCATAATTCATTGTTGGTGTTTTCTACTTCTAGGTATTGAAGAAGCTGGTTCGCCGTAAACTTATGTATCATTCTTACTCGTTGCAAGTACATGGCTATATCTCATTGCCTGCAGATGATCATCGGGGCTCATTTATCCTAGTCCATGGGGTAGGTTTTAAATCATTGGAGATATGTATATTTTAAAACTTCTTTTATGCATGATCATGCAATTCCATTTGAATAAAATAAAATGTTTTGACAGAGTCTTATTTGATTAGAAACATGTAACAAATGAGCATGCGATTTCTTGTTTAGAATGCTTTGTCAGAGTCTAATTTGATAAAAAAACATGTAACAAGCTGCTTCTAATTAATGCATTTAAAAGTCCAAAAGAAGAATTCATGTGCAAGCTCTTTCTTGGTTTCACTTTTTTGTGGTGCAGTATCATGGTAGTTTTTCTTTGAGGCATTGGCTTCAACAGTCAGATTGGCTTCCAACTTTAGAGGCCACCCTTGCACTGGATGAAGAGTATGTTAGGAAGGTTGGGGAAGACACAACTGGCGGTCCTGCCATTTCTAGGAAGCTGAGGATTATTCGCATATTGATGAGGGATCTTTTAATTGGAGTAAATTTCATTTTCTCTTAATTGCTTCTTTTGTGCGGAAGGCATCCTCGTTTATAAATACTTTGTCTGTTCTATAAAGCATTTAGAGGAATGATAGCTCTCCCATTCATCACTTACTGTAGGTAAATTACTTACACAGCCATGGTCTTGCCCATACTGAGTTGAGGCTAGAAAATTTGCATATAAGCCCTGTGGACCGACATATTAAAGTAAGCACTGGAACTTGTCTATGATTTTTCTTTGTGCCTTTTACATGGATTACCTTTACTACTTCCTCAGACAGAAGTGATTTGTTGCTTGTTTATTTCGTGCCCCAACAGGAAAATTTGGATTTTGTCTCCGTAGCTAGGTTTTGCTGAAATTGGCTAGATGCCCCTCTCTATGCTAAATGTCTAGATAAACTGATGATGCTGTGAAATGAGAGTTGGGGGGGGGGGGTCAGGAATACAATAGAGCTGCTAAATTGATCGATTCCAAGGGGTTGATAAACCTTTATCATAAACTTGCTTTGAGATATTGTGAAGATGATGTGATCTGATATTTGCATCCAACCACTGTAAATTAATAATTGTTGCTTATTGACATATAATATATTAAATTGATTTCTTGCCTGAAACTGATTATTCTAACCTTTAATCTTATATTTTCAGGTAGGTATATTGGGAAATGCCGCTGACTTTTATGAGGATGGTTCGGATACTGCTTCAGTGGACAGCATGGACAGGCGACAGATGATGATTGCATTTGACATGAGGTAGTGTTTGGGAAATTGTCACTGAAAGCATGGTCTGCAGCTATGTGCATGATACTTAATCTGGAAAGTCTTCTTCATACCTTTTTTTTTTTTTTTTGTCACAAAGATGTGTTGGTTTCATTATGGCAAAAATGGTGTTGCCGGAGCTTATGGATCCTTCGATCTTCGCAAAGTGCAAAGCATTCCTCACAAAGGTATGAGAAGCTAAATTTTTTTTAATTAATTTTAAATATCACCTCCACCCTTTTCCTTAATAAATTGAATCTTTGACCAAGAAGCTTGAATTTTTAAGTTATGCTTCTTTATATCTCATAATCTCTTTTGCATGCGATTCAAGTTGTTTATAGATTTACTGATAATTTGATAATGGGGCATGAGCTATTGTCATTGCGGGGAAAAAGCAGAGGGTGTAATACTTAGATTTTTCAGAAAAACAAGAAGTGGTTGGCCATTCTCCTTAGTTGGCACATGATAAACACTTCAAATATTACAAATATAAGTGGGAACTCTTTTTAATTTAGGATTTATATCATACACTTCATTGCAGTGACGTGAACTTTTTAATGCTTGACTATTTACTGTATCTTTATTCCTGATCTCTTATGCAACTTCAGGGGTATGATCCTTCATGTTTACGTGAGCTTATGTTGGAAATTGTTGGTGGGAATTCCTCATCTGGAAATGCTGGACAACAAGTAAATTTATGCTTCTTGAGTGCAATTGACATTTAGAGTTTTAGTCTTAATTTGAGTCCTTTAATGACTCCTTGATGATGCTTTCTTGCAGATACTTGATAGGAACTGGGGTGCAGGGTGGCATCTCTTATCCTTGTTGCTTGCAACTAAACCTTCTAAAAGGATAAGGTAAGATGTGGGGCAAAATTGTTCAGTTTGAAATGTGGACTATAAAATGAACCATGCTCTCACGACCAACAGTCATCAATAGTATTTCAAATTTGTGTCAATATATGGGAGGCATAATGTTGTTAGTGATAAAAAGCCATGAAGAGATATTGGATTTCAAATACGGTTGCTGAGGAAAATGCACCAAAGCTATTTTTGAAACTTAGTCACATAATTTCAAATGATGATTGATTTAAACCTTTATACTCAACTATGAGCCAGCTTAAATGGAAAACGCAACTACCATTTAAACCTTTATGGAGTTCTCAAACCGTGTACTTGCTTTCTTGCTAACTCAGCTAGATAAACGGACAACCAGTCCAACACAGAAATGGTGGATGATGGGCTCAACCCCAAAACACAAAACAAAGTAATGACCTAGTTGGATTTACTTGTGGAGTCCATGAAGATAGTAAAGTGAGATCTAATTATTTGCTAAAGCATGCAGTTCAAAACCTGGATAATTAGTAGATATTTTTTATATTTTGAATTAAATTAAGTGCTATTGCTAATTTATGAGACTCTTCTACACACACAGTGCGTTTCCAGCTTCATGTATCATAATACAAAAACAAAAACAAACAAAAAAAGTCAATGTAAACAATTGGTTGCTTATTGACACTTGAGCCACAAGCTATAATACAAGAGAAGCAACCTACAAAGGGTAGTCCTGTGTGGGAATAGCATTGCCTGAATGCACCATATTTGTCTGCTGATTGGAGAAACAAATGCAAGTTATGAGGTTTATAATGTTACCCTTTTTTCCCCAAATGCCTGGCCTCTCATTGTAGGAATCGAAGAATCTTGATTGATGCTGAAATTTGAATGACTAATTTGGCTGTTTCCTGTGTTAGCAGCCAAATTCACCTTTTTGTGATAGAATTTGAATGTTAGTTTTGTTCTGCATATTATTTGAGTTTTGGCATCATATATCCATCATCAAATGGGGTTTGCTTGTTTTCTTCATTTTAATTCCTTTTCTGCTGGTTTACTTTCAGTATGTACTCTGTAATCCTTGCTTATTTTAATATCATTTCGCCTTTGGTTCTAAAAAAAAAAAAAAAAAAAAAATCAAGTGGGGTTTTAGATGCATGAAATTAATGTGACCACTGTTCGCTAAAATTGAAGTATTGGGCAGAGATATATTTTGTATCCTTGGTATAACAACTAATTTAATTGAAAATATGAATTGTGATACAGTTGTTTGGATGCTCTTAGACATCCATTCCTTTGCGGGCCAAGATGGCGAGTAGTCCCATCAATGGATATTATTCGATGGGGTCTCGGGTCTACTGCAGTGCGGATCACTGAGGAATACATCTATCGTCAGCCTCAGGTATTCATCCAATCATGGCAACATAATCCAAAGGGGCCCTTTGTTACTTCTCAAGTTCATTGGTCCTTATATAGGAGCTTTTTATAATTGATAGTGTCTCATGTTTTTCCATACAAAGGTTTCATCCGTATTTGCTCTTTTCAAATGCAGAAGTTATGCGATGATGATTGGACTAACGTTGTTATTTTTGTCTTTTAGCGAAATAGGCTTGCCCACTTCATTGAGTTAATGGAGATGTTGAATCCTCACTCAAAGCCCAAGGTAATTAAATTAAAAGATTTTGTTAAGAAGTGAAATACGTGTTTGCTTGCTTTTACTTGAGGGATTGTCCATTCTGACTTTATTGGTAGATCGCATTATTGGACTTTTGGCCTCGTTCAAATTCTTGAATGCCTATTTCAGGCATTCCATCTCAATTATTCTGCATGGTAGTTTTCCCTTGCCCCCGCTACTTACAGCTGGAAGGGCAAGCTATTGTGTTGAAATATTTATTATACAGCCGAGATCATTGATATTCCTTGCCATTCATAAATATAAAACACGAGGCACATATTCCACGTGCGATCATTTTTTAACGGAGTATGCCGTCTTATGTGTTACGATCTATGTATGTAGAACTGGCTGGAGCTGCTGCCAGGCAAATGGCGTCTCCTGTACTGCACTGGGAAGCATATTGGGCTGACACTTCGCCAACCTCCTGCCCGTGTACTCATTAAAGATGTGCATCTTACTGTCAGTAGAGCATCAAAGTTGAAGGCTAACTTTTCATTTGTCTCCAACATTGGATTCACTGTCATGATTGGTCAGGACTGGCCACATGACAAATCTGGTAAAAACGGGAGTTTGGAAGTGGAATCTTCATTTGGATTAATGGCCGGGAGACGATTATATATTAAGCAAGAGAAGCAAGAGAAGGCCACAGATAAGTTCTCCTTTGGTCATTCCAGCAGCGAGATGGACTTAGCTCAGAAAATATCTGGCAAGAAATGGAGAAAAGTAATCCCTTTCAAAGAGTTTCCGTCAAGTCTTCCTGCAGCCAAGCTTGTACCAGGTGACATTGATGTGACTATGACTCTCGATGATCCATTGAATCAAGATCTTGGTACGGCAAGAAATGTCCTTCAAGAAGTAAGAACGCAGGTTCCCCCAGAAATGTTTGATTTGTCGAAGTTGGTGTGTGGAACGTATGTGGATTCTAGGCTTCTTGTCCTTCGTGGGGTTAATGGTTCAGCCCTCTTGTTTACGAGGTCTTTTGTGGATAACAGTATTTGTAGATGATTATTTGGATTCAATGAAGCATTTTTTCCTGTATAATTGCTTTTGTGAATAACAATAGTTATAGAATAACTGTTATAAATTCCATAAAAGCATGTATATTTTATTCCGTATAGAAAGTATAAAATCAAGCCAAATTATCATGAGATGTAACTAATTTTAGAGTCTGTATAAAACATTAGCTTACATTCTAGTTTCATCATATAATTCCATTTTCGGATTTTAGGGGGAGGAAAATAAGGAAAGGGGGTGTCTTCTAACATAGTGGTCCTTCACATTTCACAATGCAACCTTAGGCCACACTGGAACAATTGAATGAGTATTATATTCTGAAAACAGTGCTAGTTTGAACTTCGTATCGCTAAGAGGACCCGGGGGGGGGAGCGAATAATTACTTCCCTGGTTGACAGCCAGATATTTGTTATGTTTTTTTTTTTTTTTTAAATGAAGAGGTTTTGAGTTGTGGATACTTCATTTGCCTTCTCCCATCTTACCGTTCAAGCTGATTCAAAAAAATAAATTATGAAAAAAATTAATTTTTATAAATAGTTATAATTTTACAAGAAGCTAGGTATGTTTTATTCATAGGGGACAAGATTTGAAAAAGGAGTTGCATTTTTTAACCAAAAAAATTTATATTAAATTTTACATTATATTAAATTGATATACACTCATATCAATAATAAAATCCGTAAAATATACAATTTCTATATTTTCTTTTTAAAAAATTAATCAAATCCTTGACACACACCTTCTTCTACGCATGTGACTTGCGTATTTCATTGACTCCTTCAAGCTATACAAGATTGGTGAATTTGGATTTTTAGATAAAAGAGAGTACAGTTGTTTTTTTTTTTTTTTAATGAAGTTCACCGAACTTCTGATTTATTTATTTATTGTAGAAGTGAATGAAGCCGCAAGTCGAATGGGTCCAGCCGTGCACACAGCACACTTGAATGCCGTGGGAGCATCAGCATGGAACAAGTGCAGCAAAGTAATGAAAAAGAGGAAGAAAGATGGGTTTCATAATCCACAATAACACAAAATTTCTGAACCTTTAGGGTACATAAAGCAACACCAGTTCTGCTTTTCTTCCTCCGCTGCTTCGTCCTCGCCATCTCTCCATCAACAGGTGCACTCGCTTACATGCTCATCTTCTTCTTCTTCCTTTTTCTTACAGCACTCGCATTTGATTTCATAATCATAATTTGGGATCCGGAAAGAGAGACTAACCAGACGAAATCAATTTTCAATTCCCTTCACCACCCAATGGATCACAAATTCACAATACTGGTCAAGAATTACGTCAATCTCGATTTGGCTTCAAAAGTTTATTTCGATTTGACATGGTCGTCAACCGTTCTTCTTTTTTTTTTACAAAAAAAAAGTCTCCCGCATATAGATGAGATTAGAGACTTGGATTTTCAATGCTTCACATCTGGAACAATTTTGCAAACCAAGAAGGTTGTCTTCCTTCCTCTAGGTAGAAGAGGTCCCATTACTGATACATAATCGCGAATTCATGTCTCACTGGGCTCATTTTTTGTGATAGCATATCTCTGATTTTCGTATCCGAAGAATCCTCCGATTGATCTCCACACGCGAATTTTATTCATAAAAATGGCTAGATTTTTCTTCAATTCCGTCTTTACGTAATAGGAGGATCAAAACAGCATCGTTCAAAGATTTTTTTTAACTGTTGTTCAAGATTTTATCTCCATCAATGGTGAATTTGAGTTGACTCAACTGACTGGCTCAAGGCCACCAAACATATTAGCGGATACAGAAGAAATATTAAAAATCGTAGCATTAAAAATAGTTATGTTAAGTAAAAAATTGTAGGACCCATAAATCCTGCGAAGAATTTTCAAGCGGGGATATCAAAGTCAATTTTTCCCTTGAAAAGAACGCAACATCCCATAGCCAGATAACAATCTCTTGTTTTCTTTTTCTTTGTTGCAGGACGAATCAATTTTGATTCGTATTTGATAAATAAGCTAACTGCTTCCATTTGAATAATAAATCAAAAGGGCCAACATCCCTAATTTCCAATATCATCCGAGAGGTGGGTTGGGTGAAGAATCAAGACCATGTCGTTTGGTATGAATTATGAAGAAACGAATGACATTCTCATTTCCTTAGCTTTTTATAATGTCTATGATACATTTATCATAAATATTCAACATATTTAATTTTTTCGTTAAAAAAATTAATTATTTTTCATGACTGCTCTGTCATCAATTGACATCTTTGCCCCCACTTTCTGGGTCATGTAACTGGAACAATATAGTTATCCATAAATCTAAAAGGTCATGGTAAAAAATACGGTAAAACTTGCTGAAGCAGGAAGATGATGGGGGTTAGCATTATAGTATAAGGTAATCTTTTGTGAGACATTTACAGAGACGCCAAGAGCCAAAAGCTGCTAAATCTATAGCTTTTATTAGGCTGCAATGAATGTCTAAGGGAAAAAAGGGGAAAATAAAATAAAATAAACGCACTTTTTTTTTTCCTTCCTACTTTTCCTTTTAGATTTGATCAGAATTACAACTTGGGTATAACTGTAAGAGTCCCGCGGATGAAGGGGATGGAAGGGTTAGTGATCCTTGCGGAGAAACAATAGGGGTGTAATATGGACTAACCTCATGAGCTAACTGTTTGGAAATTGACCCTCCAAATGTTCTTTCTATCAAGGTATCTTCTAATATTTACTAGTTCATGAATTTCCTGCAATTTGGAGCTTTACATAAACATGGCACTTTGTTTTCATCTGGCTCATCAGGATCAAACAAGTAGTCATACCTGCCAGACACAACCAACGCACCAGATTAAAGAATTAAAGAAAACGCAAAGGGTGACAACACAAGTGTGACACAGAGAGAGAGAGAGAGATGTACGTTAGTTCATCACCAGCGGGAACATTGGTCTTTGCGATGAGTACGATACGGCTCTCATCATCACCGACGCTCATAATTCTTGCATAGCAATTCGGCATGCACTACAAGAATCAAGCAGAGGTAAGAAACGAGACGACCATGAATGATGTACAAAATATTGACAATACTGCGCTTCCTTTGTTTCCTGTGTCGTCAATCAATCACCATATTTTTCAATGGGAATCACAATTTTCTTTGTATTTAAATCATGGTGCTTAGAAGTAGCAAGTGTTTAAACCAGAAAATTAAACAAAGTAATACTAAGTATGCATTTTATTCAAGTTAGATGGACTTACAGAATGGTTGATAAGCCGGGCAATATTTCCTTTATCAGTAGCATCTACCACCACTTCTTCACTTATCTTGAAAAGCTGCAAAAACAAGAAACCATAGACAGTTTAGAGCTGTTTATTAGGTGACCCAAAAATTCCAGAATAGGAAACTTCAGTTCTAATAATTTCCAACATCCCAAGCATGCAAGTTATAAATGTGCGTGTAAAAGGTAAGCCCTTGTAGGAGATGGGTTGATGAATCAAATTCAACTCACATAGCAATCTTTGCCTTCTCTCTTATAATGCGCCTCCCTTAGATCAGCAATGCTGCGTCTCACTTGTTCCCCACGATATTCAAGAACCTGTTCAGAATTACATGATGCACATTATTATTGATGGGGAAAAAAATGCTATACCATAATAAGATCAAGAAATATATATATATACGCTACTACCACTATAAAGATCATATTTCAAGAATATGTTTTGCAAACCAAACCATGTCTTCAAACGCACACTGTTTGTTGTCAGTGTGTGCCGGATGACTTTGATAACAAAGGGCTGCTATGATCTTCTATTGGAGTAAATAATTATCTTTGAATCTCGTAAAACACAAGTTGATGGCCACCCTTATCACAACGTTTGAGATAGTTGTTTCCCTCACACGTAGGATGATATTAAAATTAAGATCGCATCATCAGGAGCCTAAAAATAATTTCCTAAAGACATAACTGATTAAGAGTTGCTGTTTTTTTTACTGTGCACTCTAGACTATAACTGAATAGTTCGTTTCTTTTTTTTTTTTTGTGATATGTAACAGCATTTCATTTCTGATGGGCTTTCAAATGCGCCAGCAGAGTAATACCCAGAGCCTCCCCAGTATCAGTTTAGAGAATTCATCAGTGACAAGTGATCAAAAGACACAGAAAGGAAGTTGACGGGCCCAACACAAAATGGGAACTATATGTGAGAAAGGGGACGGATAGAGCCAATAGCCAAGGGACTTAGTGCAGGATAGCGTGAAGGGCAGAATAGCAATAAGCAC